>NC_136000.1:13248853-13552603 GCF_048128805.1 Centroberyx gerrardi | reverse complement strand
AAGCTACACCAAAGCACTGTGCGCAGGCAATGAAGAGGAACAAATGGAAGGGTATTTATTGATTTAAGGTGTTATGGAGATATGCAAATCTTAAGCACTGTGATGCTACAGAAAAAGAGGCTTTATTTAGCATAGGAAAAGTCTGCACTACACCCAGCTATCACAGCACAAGTAATTTAATTTATCTTTCCCTTTGCATAAAATACAACCTTTATCTTGATATAATCTCCGGTAGGTGATGCATTTGTGAGGTGAAAGATAAATTAAAGTGTTTGCATGGTGAAACTGCAGTGTGGAGGCTATTTAACATGCAGCCTAATGATGATAAATACAAACTGCTCTGCCACTGTATATAATATGAAGATCTAGTGATCTTTACCACTGCAACTAGATAAGGCATGAGAAGTACTTCAAAATGGAGAGTGGAGAAGCACTTCTAAAATGGCACCACTCATTAAAACTGACAAGTGAGCTGAACAAGCCATTGAGCCTTTTGATCAGAGGCCTTCTGAAGTCGGAGCACTCTTGAACTTGAAAGTAGCTTGTTTGTTTTAGATTTCTGTGGCTATCTCTTTTATATGCACTTAAAGAGAAAATAAATGTCACTGTGTACTGGGGAGAGCAGTGACAACGACAATGTAAATGAGATTGTAATATACCCTTTCACTAAAGAGAAAAACAAAGACGAGTGAGGCAGGAGGTTAAATATGGGTGTTTTAGGTGAAGGAAGAGCCAGAACTTATAGAAGAGGGTTGAGTTTTCAGGTTTGAGGCATTAGTATAGATGGCTGTGAGTGCACAGCGGCATTCAGCAACAACAAACCTTACCCTCGCTACACAGCCGGTACTGTACATGTAGGTGATCTGGCCCACATGCAGTGAGCTAAGCCAAGCAGAAAGGGACCAGTCCTCAGGGGTAAGAGAAATTGCTAATTGGACAGGCGGAACTGGAGCAGTGTCCAGTCAGCAAAGCTGCCACACCACATCTTCATGCTCTGACTGAGGTGGAGAGGGCAGTGCCTCAGAAGTTCTGGGTGCAAAGCTTATAGCCTAATCACCACTTCAAAGTCCCCCTCCTTGTACCAGAGCCTGGGTTCTGCCCTCTTTACAGCTACTGAGCTACTGTAATCCTCAGATGTCACTCAGCTGTCTTTAAACAGAGTGCCTGTGTGGCAGACTCTGTGTGCAACAGTGAAATGTTACTTTGTTATGGTTTTGTACAATTCAGAGTATTTCAAATTGGTTCTACCTTCTGGCTCACTTCTACACCATGATTTCCCAAGACATAATTGGCTGGTAGTTTAGTAGAGCACATGCACTTTGAGGCATTCAAACAAAATATTTCTCCTTACTCAGATACTGTAAAGATATATAATCACAGAAAATAATAATTGTGGGAAGACAGAAAAGGTGTCAAGAGGGGAGATGAAGAAGAAGAGATAAGAGCTTGGTTCCAGGTAAACAGCCTAATTGCCAAATCAATTGATGGAGGAGTATGAAGCATTGTGACATTTCACGCAGTGAGAACAGAGACCTTATTAAAGGATAAAGGACAAGGATTGGGGGATTAAGGAGAGAAAGAGTATGTTTTCTGCAGACGACACAAACTAGGCAGCAGAAATGCTGGCAGCACTCGAGACAAGAAGCTCTCTGACTGTGTTTTCAGACTGTAAGTGCACCAGTCACCACTCTCACTCCTGGGTCATAAGATATGATCTGTAGCCAGATCTCTCAGTACCATAGATGCTCAACTATCTTCTGGTTGGCTTCCATCTGACTGTGAACAACAGAACAGTTAGCAGGAACAGAGGCGGTGGCCACCAGTGCTGTGGCATGCTTAACCACTTGGAAAACCCAGTCCAGAGGGGACAATGGAGGCCCATGTGCTCTAAATCGTGAGGGTGTATACAGCAACCAGTGAAGTTTTGACAGGTGGAGAGCACCTGTGGTGAGAGTGAGTGGCTCTTGCAGCCCCTGTAGGCTGGAGGGAGCTGTTGCTGGTTCTCTGTCCCTGTGTGCTCCCTGTGGCTCAGCTGCAGCACTGCTGTGCTGTCACAGAGGCTGGCTCACAGGGAGAGTGAGAAGACTGCCACCCACGTTCTGTCTGCTCTCAGATGGACACTATGGGGGGTCAGAGGGCCTTGACAAGGGATAAGATCCATCTCAGCCCACTGACAAGCCAGGCTAGAGCTGGGCCAGCAAGACGTCATATGACACATGCCTGGTGTCACCTATAATAACACCATCATCTTATTAGCACCTCTGACATTGAATGGATTAATCACCCATAAATCTCAACAAGATCTGCAGACTCTGGGTGCAAGGGAACTGAAGTGATGATAATGTTTTAATATAGTTACAAGGGAGCAAATTCAAGTTTGGTGTTTTCCTGAGGCATTAGTATATATATATATATTCCATACAATTGATTATGCTGTTTTTCGTTTGTGATCAGTCAGGCAGTGACACTTGAACAATGTTACTTACATCACATATTAGGCCTATATAGAAAATGTAGTAATTCAGAATATAGTATGCGCTAGAGTAGAGGCTATTTTTGTCCAACATGCAGTACCATTCTTTTGTGACCTTGGGCAAATTCTACATTTCATTATGTAGCTATATTTGTAAGTCCTCATTAAACTGTAGATACACCTTTCGGCAGACTAAAAAAAATCTTTCAACGATGCAGCAAAATGTAATTATTTAAGTGTCAACAAATATAATACCCCCATACATGCTTTGGCCAAGATTTTTTAAATACGCTCTGATGTTTTCTTATCTACGCTAATGGTATATACTCAGGAGCCTGAAAAACAACCAGCAGCATCCTCACAGTATGATGCTCACTGAATAACTTAACTTCTGTGTCAGTCAGTAGGGCTGCACAGTATTGCCGAAAAGGCATATTGCAATGTTTTTGAAGAATAATGTGTTTGTAATATGAATACATACTATATAGACACAACATTTATTAAATATTTTCCTTTTCTGCATATTTAGGGAGGGAGCCATGAGGCTAATACTTATAATCTGCTCTGAACATAAAAGATTGAAGATCTCTGACATGCAACTTGCTTCGTTGGCCAAGAACTCCAAGTAACCTGTTCAAGGAGATTATCCTTTTTCAGAGACATGTTCCCTCTAAGAAAAAAATAACAGCTTCTTGGAAATTGTATAGTAATCTATATGAAATTTCCTTTTTTGAAATGTGAAGCCCTAGTTGCCAGAAATTGAAACCAGCTCCATTTTCTTTAATGTTATTACTTCAGTGGGAGGTGAAAGAATATTATCTAATCCCCTCCTTTTATCCTGATTGAATGAGTGATAAAGATAACATTTTGGTTACATCTATTTCCCTTGATGTCTTTGATGAGTTCTTTATACAGTATGTATGGTCTCGATCTATCACACAATCTATCAATGTCTCGGCCATAATTCTCTCCCCCAGCGCTGCACTAGAAAGAGTGAATTAACTGGTCAGATTGAAATGGATGACTTTCATATGAAAGCCACAGGAAGGACTCAACACATTTACCAAGGACACTCTCCCCTGCATTCTAACAGGCAGACTTGTTTTCCAATTTGTAAGTGCCCCTGCTTCCCATCAAACACAGATTAATAATGGATTACAGTCATATATCACTGGATGATTCCAAAACACTACTTTAAATGAGGCTGACTCATCTGCTTGCTTGCATATCATTTCAGTGATGCACATTTGCCATATAGGTTATTACCGGGGCACTTTACCAGCTAATTAGATGTCTAGGTAACTGTGATTATGGCAGAATGGAAAATGAACTCTCACAATGAAGGCTCACAACTTCTAACTTCTCATAGAAGCAGACCTCTTGACCTGCAGTCAAGGTCCTCAGTATCCTCCTCACCCATTTCTCCACTGTTTCCTAAGTATTCCTGCTGCTCTGCAACAAACCTAAACCTGCTTAATGACACACTGGGACAAATGACTGTGAGATATGCCAGAAACCTGATCGAGCTGAATGAGCTTCTCCTGCTTAGTGGCCCCAGAGCCTCAGGATGTTATGGCTGCTTCACACAGTTACAAACAACCCATTACTCACCAGTCCCACTGATGCCCTTGACTTTATTGACTTAAGTCCACATGGTGTCTGTTGATACAGCTGGATGTAGACTAGGGTCCACCTCGGTAATGAGCTCCGTGTTAACTAAGCTAACCTTGATTAACATCAGGTCAGGTTCAGAGGCATTAAACTGTTTATTTGTTTGGTTTATTTGTCATAAGCACTTTATGGAAGGATTTTACTACGCCTCTTCCCTGGTTTCTCCTTCTTTCCTGAGTAATCAGTATGCCCGTTAGCCCTCCAATTAGTGAAGGCTGCAAAGGTCACATTTCTTCCACTCTCCATCCTCTTCCAAAAGTCAGCTTTGTCAAGGCTCAGAAATGGCAATAGCCTCATGTTGTGCCAAAGATATTGCCTGGCTCCTCTCCCCTCCTACATCCTCTCAATCTTCACTCTGTGTGGCTTGTTCTATCATCCCCTTCTCTTCTGTACTCTGTCTGCAACTTATCTGATTCATTGCTATACCCTCTTTGCTATCAGGGTTGGATATTTTCCTTTAGCTGCTGCCTCTCCAAAACAGCCCGCATTCGGGCACACGCACTTTCACGCAAAAATGCACACACATACAGACACACAGACACACACATTCTTCCACTTGACACAGATTAAGCACAATGACATGTATGTGTGGGAACACATACGCTTCAGGGATGGGAAGGAACCGAGAAAGAGGAGAGAGAACGGTATAGGGGCAAAAGGAGAGTGGGAGTGAGGGAAGAGGGACTCAACTGTAATGCTATTGAGGAGCAATTTGCGAAGCTTGTGCATATGCATACAGGCCTACAGTCCCCATCTGCCCACATCATCAGCTCAGTGCTGGTGACATCAACAAAGACAAAGATGTCTCGGATGCTCCAGATGTATTATGTGGGTGGCATTATAAAATCTAATCCAAGTCAAAGTCAATTGTATTTGCCTAAGGATGCAGGGCAGAGTTCTGTGCATGCATGCATATGTGTGCGTTTGTGTGTGTGTGTGTGTGTGTGTGTGTGTGTGTGTGTGTGTGTGTGTGTGCGTGTGTGTGTGTGTGTGTGTGTACGTGTGCATACTTCTGTGTCTTTGGCTGTATCTGTGTCCACTCTTCACATATAAAATGCATCCAGGATTATTAGCCTAAATATTCTCCCTCCCTCAAAAATGGGAAAACAATTATTGAGGATGTAATTACAGTATTGGCAGGACAAGTGCAAGTTTAATTGAATGACGCTTAAATGACAGTCACATGATCCTGCCATTTACAACTACCAGTCTCTCTGTTATGGCATATATAAAATCCCATCAAATACCACACTGCTACACAATGAGCTTAGCTTAAGATGTTTACAGGATTATGCACAACCAATTGCCAAAACATACACACACGTACATCTATTGAGCAGAGTTCACATGAAAGCCAGACAGACTCCACTTGTCATAAATGAATTAATTTAGATTCATGACTACCTGGAGGCCTCTACCTCTGCCTTCTTCATTCAATTAAAGACTCCTTGTAAAAAGCACTTTATTACCTGTCTGGACAGGCCAGGCAGTAAAACCCCAGGATGCAGTTAACCCTGGCCTCTAGCTAGGGGTTAGAATATTGACTGGGCCACAACCCAGCTAAACTTGTCTCCCTTTAGACTCCATAAAGGGGCCAGTAAAAGACAGACCTCGCATCTGATGTTGTCCGTGTGTGAGAGTGTGTGTGTGCATGCGTGTGCATCTGTCTGTCTGTCTATATCTCTGTCTATGTCTGCCTTTGTCTGTCTTTCTCCAAGTGACTCCACCGTCCCTGGAGCCAAATCTTCAGACTGACTAACTTGCACCCCTCACTGGTGTGGCGACTAATCGCTCTGCCTTGACTGCAATCACAACCTCCTCACAACTCTGGTGTCAGGACTGGTGACGAGGGAAGGATGCAAGTGTGCATGTGTGACAACTATTTGAGGGATAGCGAAAGAAGAAGAAATAATAGGTCTGGTGCTGATGTCTTTGTATGTGCAACAGGCAGCCAAACTGTAATTTACTCTGACACAGCAGTGTAGAGAGAGAACAGGGTAACTCTGCTAAGGGCTACATTATATTTGTTCACCGGCTGGCTCTTTCATCAGAGGGAACAGAGCAGCCCCATCTCTCCACTGACCACCTCTCTCCCCCGGTGACCTTTCTCATCAGTGGATGTGCATTAACGGTAAAGCTCCACTATGGTCGAACTGATCCTCTCCTCTTCAGTGCTGTGGACTGAGTGGAGGCCCCAGGGACAACACTACACAGGCTCCGTATCAGGGGGAGATTTAAATACCCCTCTCCTTTTAAGGCTCCAGCAGGACAGATGCCACAAAAAATAGCCCTCATTTGAATCAGCCAATGTCACTGGAAGGACGAATGCAGGTAGTGAAATACACATAGAGTCCCACCTTTGTTTAAATATAGCCCCTTCCTCTGACTCATACCCCTTTTTTTCAAGAATACATTTAATTAACAGTGAATTTAACATGTGGGTTTTTTCCTAGAATGAAGTTTTGCTTTTTGCAGACAGCCAGCTGTATCTAAACATAGTTTGTTCTTCACAAGCACAGGGTCATTTTGGATGAGGCCTTCAGCACTGCTGTCTATTGCTTGACTGCCCATTGATGTGTTTGCTTGTATAACTGTCAACAATTTACAGCTGGGTAGTACCCAGCAGACTGAGACTTATTGACGATGCCATGCAGCTGCTCGCTCGTAGCAGGATACAGTCAAGGACTCATGGGAAATATAGTTTTCCACAACTACCGGTTCCCATGGCCCACACTTCTGCAGGGAGCAGCGTGTAATTTTCCTTCCACATTAACTCAATTACACAGCACCTGAGGACATTTTAGCCTGGCTCCATATTGTAATAGCTTGTCTTAATTCCTTCTCACAAGCATTTTAATAGAGACTGTTGTGGAGATACAAGCTTGACTCACACACACTGTAGCTGTTGCTGCAGTCAATATCATCTCTGCATACGGGAGTGGTCCTAATACCTGCAGTATCATGCGGGATGTCACTGTTTGTCACGTCAACCAATACAGCGAAGTATTCCATCTGCCTGGCAGGGCAGCGGAGAATAAGTGGCAGGCTTGGACACTGCCATTAAGCAGAGTGACACACACAGCGCTCTCACACCTACTTGACATTCTCACCCCAACAAACTGACAAGGATGTCATTTGGCTAACTATTGAGGGCATAGCTGAGGGGGAAAATAAGGGAGGAGGTGGGAGTTCACACTGGAGAGGAACTAAGAGTGATAAAGAGGAGAGATTGAAGTATTATCCATAATCACGGAAGGTGTCTCTTTGACAATGTAATTAGAGGCAACACAGTATTTCTACCAGAAAAAAAAAATCTTTATATGTGAGAAGCGGTGGTGTGTTGCTTTCCATCATTTTCTCATTTTCTTATGCCCTCTTCATACACAGCTTACAGCACTGTGTACACTGGGCACCATCTGACCTAGGCACATGCAAACTAACTTGTCACAATCTCACTGACATTATGAGCATTTTTATAGTGATTGGAATGGAAAACAAAGAGGTGGAGCAAACCTGAAGCATGGTTGATTTATTAACTCTCAGCAAGAGAGCTATAACTGTCGTAATGTGTAATGGGCCAAATGGAATAGGCGAAGAATAACGGGTTCTGGTGAGGCAGTCTCTCAGCCCTGTGGCTCTATGGGGTCTGTAAAATTACTAAAAGGACAAACAGGGCAGCTGTGTGATTTGTATGCAACCTGACCTTTAAGCCTATTGAAGGGCTCTTTAGTACATGAAGCTATCTGGGAACTGTCTCCAAACAGAGGTTCCTGTTGGATCGGCATCAGACAAGATTCAGTTGCATTCAACAGCATCTATTCTAGGTGCTCTTTCCTGGCTTTGTCTGACAGGAAACTGATTCACTTCAATCCTGTTCAATTCAGCCCAGCACAATTGGCTAAGTTGGGCCTGTTCAGTTTAGCTTGGTTCAGACTGGGTTCAGTTCAGTCACAAAGGGCTTTTTAATAAGTACAATATCTGTATGGGTAACAAAGCATCATATCACAGGCACGGTTAGGTAAACAACTGTGAAAGTCAAATCATGCAAAGTCAGAAGAGTAAATATTTAGGTCAAACACTTCAGTGCAATGTGGAAATTTTGTGACTAAACATACCACTTCTATTAGAAAATCAGTGGCTATTCACAGGCTAATGGAATGATTTTGCCCAAATCCCTGACCGTTATCTAATTTGAATGTGTTAAGTGGATAACACCATTATATTTCACAACACTAATTGATATACAGACGAAATGGAACGCGCATGCAAGTGAGAGAGAGCGAGATAGATAGATAGATAGAGATGGAGAGACAGAGAGATAGAGAGAGAGAGATAGAGATAGAGAGAGAGAGAGCGCGAGAGAGAGAGGAGTATGTGTGTGGGTGTGTGTCTATGCTTATCTGTATAATTGTTAGCATGCATGCTATGCTTAGCCAGTGGATGCAGGGTGATTCACAGGCTGTTCTTGAGGGTCCTGTGTGGGTTGACAGTAGTGGAGACTGGGACACGAGGAGAGGGAGGATGGGGAAGAGGAGAGAGAATGGTACACAGTGTACCACGCAAAAATCCGTTCATCCCTTTTGTCCCCCTGTAACCCTCTGTCTCAAACGACTGGTGAAATGACAAGTGCCACTTCAACAATGTTCCTAGGTGATGTATGGTCGAATGGTTGAGTGGTAGTACATAGATGATGTAATAATATGTGCGGGGAGGGGCCGCTCAACTGGAGAATAAAGTGTCTCTCCTATTCCTGCATCTGGGCTGGGGTGATTGTGCAAACCTTAGCTCAAAGAGCAGCACCCAAAATAGGATTAGTCTGGAGCAGTAAAAAATCAAGCGCAGAGGACTGCCAGTATGCCCTACCTCCAGGCTGTGCTAGTTGGGGGCTGGCAGGCTGAAGGCTGGGGAGGGGGAGAGGAGACCATGCGCATGGCTGGCTGTTCCCATGCTGCCTGGCTGGAGGGAGACAGTGAGTGAGCATGGGCACGCAGGCCTACAGATGCTCTGGGCTTTCATTAGCCTGCTTTCTACTGCAAGGCCAAAAAGGACTAGCCATGGCTTACTCATTGCTCATATCACTAATTTTCTCCCTAAAACAACTGTGACTGTTTTTGCACTTTGTTGTTGACAGATTGATTGCCAAGTGGGTTATTGGTGTTCGGGCCGAGCACTCAATAAGAGCCACATTTGTTTGTTTATTTGTTCGTTCATTCGTTTGTTTTGTTGTGTGTGATACTTTTCAAGGCGCAACACTTAGTAGCATTACATTAGGCCTAAGGAAGTTACTGTCTCTGCAAACCAGCAGTTTGTGTGTCATGCTTTTTGCCATGCGCAATGCCTAGGAGATTTACGGTATGCACTGTTTAAGCAGCGCAGAGCTCTAAGAGCCGTGGAGTGTGCGTTTGCTCGTATCGTACACCAGGCAGTACGGTAGAAGCCACATGCATGGACAGGGTTCTCGCTGCAGCCTGCAGACATTCACTACCAGGCAGCAGCTCTGTGATTTCAGTGTAGTGGTTAAGTCAATGCATGAATGCAACATTCTGTTCAGTGATTCTCTTAGTTACAACAACACTGTGCTACTACAGCACTTAGGTGTTAACAGGTGGAGTTTTTAAAGTCAACCTAGTTTCACTCACTCCAATCATGCATACCCCACACTCCACGTCTCACCCGAGCACCTGTAAAGCACTGGTGCACCTGTAGTTTCATGAAAACAAATGGTGCTTTACATCCTGTGTTATTAACATTTCAAGCTGGCCCCAGCTCTGACAAATCCTACTTGGCCTTGCTGTGCAAAAGTGTCTGGTGACCCATAATCCTGCCAGAGAACAGCCCTTCCATGGGGCGTCTCAACGAGGAGGGCCAGTCACAATAGGACAGCCAGACACTGTGGCCCTTGCTCTGGGCACATTCCCATCTCTCTGTGGCTTCACCTGCTTCTCATTCACACCGGCCAATCCTCCCTCCATTCATATCCCACTTTTCTTCTTCTCTCTGGTTTCCCCTCTAGTCTATTCCATGGCCTCTTCATAACCACCCAGCTTCCAGGTACCTGGGATTGTGATCTTTTGGCGGATAGTACTCTAACAGGGGATATTTTATGGTCCGAGTCCAGGCTGTCAAAGCTGTCTGGAGCACATTACGCTAGGCGCTGCTGTAAACAGCGGGTAATCGACAGAAGGGTGCAGAGGGAGTGAGCTGTGTTGAGGAGTCTGCTTTAAAGAGGAAAGTGGAGCAGCCAACAGGACACCAGCAGCCTTTCAGTAATCTTCCCCCCACTGCCAACCCCCACACGTCCACAGCCCCCTCCCCTCCCAACCATCCTCTCCTCCTCTGCCCTTCTACCTCTATCCCAGCCCTACAAGTTTTAAAATTTCAAAAGGTAATAGAGAGTAATACTGACCAAGGGTTTATGAAATGCAAATATGACACAGAATTAAATATTTAATATAAATAGCCTATTACACTATATTAATATTTCAGAGCAGTAAAGGAGAGGGGGAGAATGTGTCTCTGGGATTTAGATTGAAACAGAGGTGTGTGCATGTGTGTGCAAAATGTCTGCCTGGAATAATAATGTCCCCACTCTCATTAAAGAAGGACCCTCACTTTTTTTCACACCTCAGATACCAACGTGTAATGCAACACATGGGAATGACTGAATGTATGAATAGCATACATCACACAGGAAAACTGTGTTTGCAGTATAGGTAAAACCATATACTGCGCTAAATATTATACATAGATCCATACAGTTCTGTGCCCTAGAACCTTGGGCGATTAATGTTTTATACATGACCCGTTCTTAGCATGTCTCACGTCAATAGAGCCTGTGTGGGGAGCCTATGTGAACAGCCTTTAATGAGGTTTGTCAGGCGCTTTAAGAAGGAGGAAGGTTGTCTGAAGAAGCTGGGAGCCACATGCCTGTCAATCCTCAGCCATGTCTGATGTGCAGCCATTGTGTGTTTGCCCCTGAGTCATAGCCTATTCTGTGGGGGCTCTCGGAGTGTGCAGCCATCATCAAATATCAACTGTAATTTTAAGACATGCTACTTCTAAAGACAATCCTAATTGTAAACATTCTCGCTATCCAACATTACGTTCTCACAGTTGTTCTCATGCGCCATTTTGCCTCCTCTGGCTGAGCCGCTACATGCTTAAAACCCCTTCCCTATTTCTGTGGTTTTCGCTCATTTCTCCCACTTTGTCCTCGCCTCCTCCCTCTGTTGCTCTGTAATTAACCAGAGTATTTGAGAGGGCAATGGACTCAGAGACTAGGGAGGAACAGATATACCCCAGGGAAAGATGGTGAGAGAGACAGATACTATGACCTCTAACCTGCCATGCATGCATTATAGTTCTATGATAGCTCAATTAACAAATGAAGGCCTCCTTCATCTTGTTAAGGGTGTGCTGGCTGTGACACTAGTGGGCAAACAATAAGTGGTCCTTTTCCAGGGGATAATCACATATAAGATGGCATCATTTAGCACAAAGACATTAAAGCAGCGATTCTAATACAGCAGCACACATGCATTATCACCCAAGAAGGAATAGTACCACAGGCAGCATGCACTGTAGAGTCAGTGCCTCGGATGATAGCATGACAATTATCATATAGTGGTTTTTGGTATTCAGGCTTCTCTCGTTCTGATTATGTAATCACCGCGCTTATTTTGGTGGTGAGTGAGCTAAGCTGAATCACAGTGCATTCTGGGAGCTCTGTGTTTGACGTGTGTGTTTGTCTTTCCAGGCTGTGCAGCAGGATCCTGCCCGTACCCAAATATCCTGAGCCCATGGAACACACCATGGGACTGGAAAGTCAAGATTTCTCTGTTTACTTGTGCAAATGTGTGTTCGAGGGCATTTGAGCGTGTGCCAACTCACTGGGCAAATAGACTCCAAGAGTGAATGACCAAATATTGAAATATCACCCAATGTCAAGACTGTCGGAGTGTATAATTCTTCGCTTTTCATGACTCATTAAGGGTATCAGTGGCCGCTCCCAAGCCTAACAGCCATAATCACTAAGAAGGGTCTCAGCCTGGTTTTTATTAATCAATGAATGCAGCTTACATGAAATCTGATCTGTGGAATGTAGAACCCTTTCAAGCACCACTGTACATTAAGAGAGAGGGAGAGAGAGAGAGAGAGAGAGAGAGAGAGAGAGAGAGAGAGAGAGAGAGAGAGAGAAGAGAGAGAGAGAGAGAGAGAGAGAGAGAGAGAGAGAGAGAGAGAGAGAGAGACACTTCTACGGCATGTCAGATGCGTGGACCAGTGGCACAAAAGGCACGTTTCAGCTTTGTAGCCCAGACCAATCAGAAATGTACTGCTTGGACGAGCCAGCCCAATCTGGTGTGTCTCAGCTCTACTGAGTCCGGAGCTGAGCTCTCTCAGCTCACTCCCATGCATGCACAATTGTTTGCATCCAATTCATTGTGCTCTTCCAGCTGCACCAAGTCACACCGCTGCCAAGGCAAACGTCAGATGATAAGCTCGCAACCGCAAAAGTGAGACGACTAGTGGGGAAGAGGAGCGACAAAAACGGTAATCCAGATCATTGTCCGAGATGGAGAGGGAGGGAGATACAACAATAATGAGCGTCCCCAAGCTGCTGGTGCCAGTTATCTAATCTCTGTCCATTCTGGATTGAGGCTTCATGTGTTCAGGTACTCTATGTTATCCATATAACTGTCTCACTCCCCACATTTTTTTTTCATAAACTCCCCACCATTTCTTTTTTATATAGCAGGCAAGTTCAATGGATCTTCCTTTGGGTATGAAATAAGATGTTTGTGTTTCTGTCAGTGTTTCAATTTTAATCTGTTCATGAGTGCTATTTGGTGGGGAAAAAAAGTCAATGTGGAAATCCGTACTCTCAGTTTTACTCTCAGCCACATGGATATGCAGGGACTGCATTATGCAAAAAATAAACCACATTATCTCCTCTCCGTGTGATCATTTGTTTAAAGTCTTGAATAGTAAACCAAACCAATTCAAACACTGAAACATGAATTTGCCAACAACCTGTCAACCAGTTTCAACCAATGTTACTGTGCCTATATGCAATCACTTGTGTCACAGGAGGTTCTCTGTGCCCTCTGCTGGGCCTGAAAAAACATCTAGGAGAAACCCTGAACTTGTTATATGTGTGTTTTAGCTCACTGACCAAAGTGAATGTGGTCAGGATTGCTTTTCCTGAGCCAAGTGTTCAGTTGATGAATCCCAAACGCCCTACGCCCCCTGAATGTGCTTGTTTCCACCCAGATTTTCAATATCCTATACCTAATCAGTCATGTGGATCCATGTCTGGGTTTGAAGATGTGTGACTGTGCATTTCTTTTGTGTGTGTCAGATTTCCCCGCATCATCTGTCCCTCCTGCCTAGGCTCATTACTCCCTGTTCCGCCTGCTCCTCCTCCTGCTCCTCCTTCTCTCCCCCCTTGCTCCCTCCATCCACATCTCCACATGAAACTCCACTGTGGCCCTGCAAGCATGAAAGATTGCCAGCAGGCAAATGCTAAAACTCCTTATTTGCCCAAATCACTGGATACACCTAAAGCTGATGTGATACAGAATCATTTTTACAAAAATGTGACCACTAAAATGTTCATAATGTTATATATATATATATTATATATATATTATATATATATATATTATATATATATATCTTCATATAAATATATATTCATATATATATATTTTCAGTTTACCAAAATAAAAAGCTGAATTGAAACAGTAAATAAGGCAAATCGAGGACATACTGATTTCTCTGGTTGAAAATGGTTATCTTTCAATCACTATCACCTTGGCTGTAGTCAAAGCAACAGTCTGAAACCTCTCCATACACATACACAAAATCACTCTCTTGAATCCTATACATAATCCACACACCACACACCCCTTCTCAGTTCTACAGAACAACACGTCTTCTCTACCCTTGCTCTCTTTTTCTTTTCTTCATCTATCCCTGTTTTCTGGCCAATCGTGATGCAGGCACAAAGCAAGAACTGCTCTAATGGAAGAGAGTAATGCATGGACACACAGAGCACTGGGCTGCCATCTCTGGTACTTTTAACCTCATACTGTCAGGAGCTCCCTTCCTGGCTCAGAAGTCCCAGTGAAGCACAGAGGAGACAGGCCTGGACAGCTGATCCATCAGGTATTGTAGCTACAGCTACGGAACAGTGAGTGGACTTAATCCAGGGAGAGGGCCTACCTATACTGCTAGCTAGATAAGGCGAATGAAGGAAAATGTCCCCTGCCCTGCTGGTCACCACTGAAGCAGGGTAATAGGGAGATGAGACAGAGGGAGGAAGGAGAGAGGAAGGAGGAACGAGGGAGAAATGCAGAGGCAGCCAAGCTGAGGAGATGGCATTCGTACAGCCCAATCTGTCAGTCTCACTACCTTGCCAGATACAGGGTGGCTCACACAAAATCACACACTTTTTGCTAAATACCAAGAGACAGTGTGGCCACACACACATACGCACACATACATGCACACACACACACGCACGCAGAAATGCACAGATGCTCAAGCACACACACACCAAGTCCTGGAACGTGCCGTACTGAAGTAAGCAGTGTGATGCATCGTCTGTCTAGCTCTAAACATTCACATTTTACGGAAAATACCTGCATTCCTTATTTTTGCCTGATTTCTTCCTGCACCGCCATATTTGTTTTACATTTTCAACTGGCAATTTCCAATTGCAGGTTTTCTTTTAATGACTGAGGGCAATCTCCTTTCAATTGAAAGGTCATTTGTGGCTGATATCACAGGTAAACTCCACAGTGTCTTTGAGATGAGTGAAATTACAGCTTACAGCTAGAAAAAAGCTTTAAACTCATTGTCAGTTAATTTTTTTTTTGTTATTTCTCTAGATCTGTGCAACATCATGGTGTGGAATGATTAATTATGGTTTGGAATGGTAATGATGTCTTTCAACAGAATATTTACTGAAGTTTTGTTGGGAGTCTTAAACTGAATGTGATTCTATGACCAGTGAAGGATTAATGTGACTTTAAATTTAAACCTTACAGTATAATATATTAATAACAGACTCTTAGTGGTGCGTTTTAAGAAGAGAGAATGGGAAAAATACAATTTTCCTCTAATAAATTAAGCACATTCTGAAAAAGCGGAATACAATTACTAATACAGACTGGAGACTGGCCATGAATACATGAAGACAGGGAAAAAAACTTAAATAATCACCACAGCCCAAGATCTGGGAACGACCACAGATGACCACCCACTGGGTGAACTCTTGACCCCCCGCATACAAAGTCATCATATGTTATCACTGCTCCACACACCATTGCTCTGGAGAGATAACGTCACACAGCGCCGAAGCCACCCCAAATCTTTCACATCAGCACCCTGGTGCTCCACATACAAACACTATCACAACTGCTCACACATATAACCTTTCCTGTTAGAGAGTGTGAGATGCAAACAGGGAAAATGTGTTAAGAGACAGCAGTGATCACATTTCCAAGTGACTCCTTTGGTCTTGCTAGGCTAACTGAATAAAGGATGTTTTCTGCAAACCACAATCCCACTTTCAAAGCACTTGATCCTAAGATGACAAGCATAGGGCTATCCATTATGCAATAGTTTCTCTCTCTTGATATCACTAATCAAAAGTAGGATGATTTAGTTGGATGGGAGTAGAGGTTTCATATTCTCACTTGTGTCTCTTTGCTTTCAGAACACACAACAATGTAGTGGGACATACCTGCATAGCCACTGCATTTAATTTTCAAAAAACATGCTCCAAACAGAATGCATTATGGTACCTACTGGCAGTGGGAGCTGCAACAAGACAGCAGAGGTCATTGAGTAACTTGTGAAGAAAAAAAAGCAACAGAGAGAATAAGAGAAAGAGACTGCAAAGAGAACATGGATGAACACAATGGAACTTGATGGTTATGCAACAGCACACACAGAAACATTCATCACACAGACTGACACACACACATACGCAGACAGTGATGTGTCCATAAATATCAGAAATGTCTCTGACCCCTCCAGTAATTCAATCAAAGTCAAACATGTTCAAAATGACAAATATATTAAGCCATAGCTGTCATAAATACAGGATTGAAGAGAATATCAAGCATTATGACACTGTTGTGAAGCCACATTACAAGCTCCTTTTAATCTCTCTTTCTCTCCCTCCTCTCCTCCCCCATAAAGCCCCCCCATCCCGCACCGAAACCAATCAGCTGTCACCCACCCTTCATCCTTTACTATGTAGGCCTCCCTTCCCCTCTGTTTTCCCGTTCCTTTCTTTCACACACACACCCACCCACATACACACACAGGGCCTTCTCTCCTCTGCGTGACCTTGACAGGCTAGCACTCCAGGGCTCGTTCTTTGCTTCTCCCTCTCACTCTCTCTGTCTCTCTCTTTCTCTCTCCCTCTCCATCCTTTCACACTCCCCTCCACTCTATCGTCTGCCTCTCTACCTCTTCCCTTCTATCACTCTTCCCTCCCCTGCTGTTTAACCAGTGCGATCCTTTTCCTCTTCCCCATAGGACACAGAGGAGAAAGGGACAGAAGATGGCAGAGGAAGGAGAAGTGAAAGACCTCCCCCTCCTCCGCAGGCCAGTCAGCAGAGAGGGAGCCCACCATAAAAATAACTCTGGCCCTGTGGCATTGTATCAACAAGTCTGGTTAGCGCTCCTGTCATATGATTTATAGTAATGGGAAAACAAGATTCCCATACGATAATCAGGACTATCATCATTAACTAAATATGAGGTCAAATTAGCAATTGTGATAAGAATATTTTCAACTAGATGTGTTCATAAATATTTTAGCCTAATTGATAACATAGCCTTACATTATGTATGTGTAATATTGTGTAATACTTCACATAGGCTACAGATTGAATAATGAAAAATAACATCAAACCTGTCTATATTTTTATCATTTATAAATGCGATTTCACTTATTCAGAGCAAATTTACTTGATGATTCAAGGCGTGATTAGGCTTTCCTCAAATCCGCTAATATGGCTTCCTCTTCCACCATTAACGATGACTAGCTCTCTCAGTGGAACAGTGAAACAGCAGATCCAAATCCTTGTTTCATTGCAGGTGCTCCTACAAAAGCATCTAATTGCCTCCATCGCAGCATTGTAGCCTGATCCTCTGACTCCAGTGATCCTTGAGATTTTCCCCACGGCTTAGCTTACAACATCAATCTGTATAATAAATTGGAGCAGTTAACCATTTGATTATCCATTGAAAGCTAAATAAACTTAAGCTCGAGTGATGGAGTGATCTATTAAATGTCAAATACAGGCTGATTAAGCACACTCTACAATTAAGCTATTCCTGTACCAATTTATGTACCAGTGTCTAAAGGCCTCTGCTGTGAATGTGCCTTACGAATCGGATGCCCAGAAACTGAATTTGATGTGTTTCATTCAGGCCTTGCTGTAAAAATATGACATTTTTCATCTACATCTGATACCAATGTAGCAAACTGACAGGACGACAGAATAGCTAGCGGGGGCTTTATGCTTCAAACAATATTAGGTGCAAGGACGTAAAATAGAGGACATCATGAATCTTTAGTAAGCTTTCTTCTAAGTTTGAACACGGAAATTTAGACTTGTTGAATAAAACTGCTAAGCCCATAGTAATAGCATTACCATCTCTAGCCGCATCCAACCCTTTTCAATTCATCTTCCTCTAAGAGGCATGGACATTAGAAGGCTGCCACAGCAATCCTCCCAAATAATTTCCCATCCCACATTAGTAAAACAGCCATGAAGTAGAGGGACATCATCAATTTCTACAGGGCAATAATAACAAAGAGGTTAAGAACTCACTGTCTTCTGCTGACACTACACTTCACACCGCGTTACAGCTTCCCCACAAATTCCATCCGTTTTCCATTTCATTTCTTCAGCAGGAAAAAAACCCTTTGATGCATTGCTAGTACACCAAGAACCGTCGTAACCCAAATGCAGGCCTTTTTATTCAGAGTTAAGTGACTGAATCTCACCTTTAAATCCATATACCGGTAGATTCCTCGGGGGGGGGCTGTTCTGCAGCTGACCCGATGCTCTGACCTCACTTAGGAAATTCATATAGTTAAGGGTACATATGTGGGTGGGCAGGAGAAAATGTCCATGAATAATTAAAAAAAATATGTTTAACTTTATCTTTCTACTCTCCCACTACTCCTGCTCTCTTAATCACTTGAATCCATCTGCTGGTTGCATAACCCTTTTAGTCGTAAATCTATCTGCAGGCCAAAAAAATAAACCCTACCTGAGGAGCTCCCTCTCACAGGACCGGCTCCACATGCCAAAGTTTAGTCATTTAGATTGGTAGCCTGGGCCAGAGGCTTGGATTCAAGCCCAAATCCAAGGCCAGCATCAACCTAAATCAATACTGAACCTGACCTTCTTATCACATATCATACTCAAGTGGTAGGTGGCGTTGGGTGCCAAATGGAGTACAGGACCACACATCAAATAAATTTAGGGCAATTTATCCCTGATCCACAAACTCTGTCTCCAGAGTTACCACCATGAAAGGAAGGGGGATAAAGAAATGTTGCCATAGCATAACGCTTTATGCTGCCAAGTATACAAGTGAAGCTCTTCCATGATTTCATTATGTTAGGACATAATGTTGAGAATTGCACTGAATAGGACTATGCTACACTGGAGTGAACTGGACTAGACTGGATTGTACAATATAAGACAAAGGAAAGGAAGAGGTCCTCAGCTGATATTGTTCCACCTAGAGTGGCCATAAATGTATATTACTGACCCACCTCTTGATGACACCAAAACCTTGTCACTCATACAGATCAGGGTGATTACATGCATAATACATGAAGTCAACCTCAGGTTCCCTCCCTGATCATCTCTCCCCAATCCTACGCTGTACCTGTCCCATTCTCCCTCACTGGAATCGATCAATAAAGGCATCTCCTCCTGTCCAACAAATCTATTACAGTCAGTTCATCAAAACAGCCATCAATAGATGAGGCTGGAAAGCTCTTCATTTACTGGTCCCCTGCTGTTTGACAGGCTGAACACTGCAATGTGTTTCAGTGGGAAGAAACCCTTAAATGTCTGGCTGAGCTTGATAGCTTCAACCAAAATGCCTGCTGAAGTGATTTTACTGGGAGTAAAGACTTTCCTCCCCATTCTGCACCCCACAAGTCGGCACAGTCTTCCACTCCAGCAAAGGCTACTGATGCCGCCTGCCTGACAGATTTTCACAATTGTTGGTGGTGTTCAAAAAGCAGAACCTTTGGAAAACATCACACATCACATGCCGTCACATATAACAGACATCCAAACCAAGTCCACTGACACAAAAGTATAATGTGATTTTGGGATTCTAGTAATTAATTGACAAAAGAACAATTTGGGCACAGTTAGTATAATGCTTAGGGACTATAGGTATTTGATTGTGTGAAACAATCAGGTAACCTGTCCTGTCTCTTTTTGTTATGTGATGTGTGTATTCTATGTTTGTTTCTAATGATTATTTGTACTTTTAATTGCCCCATGTGGGATGAATAAAGTTGTATTGTATTGTATCTATCTGTAAAATATGACAGTATTTCACTTAGCTTGAATTTTGGATACAAATTTAAGGGTACTACACTCTGTAACATCCAACCCCTAAAACTCTAAATGGTTATTCACTCCCATATGAGGAACCATTAGTGGCAGCATGTGGCGTCTAGTGGTTCCTCAGGGGCTCTGTGTTTCAAATTGTTCTTGTATTACAAAGAACAATAAATGGCCCTTGTTGGTTCTGTAATGGTTCCACATGAAACCATTAATGATTGTTCTTCATTGGTTCCATGTCCTATAGTTTGTCAGTAGTTCTTAGGGGTAACACAGCTTTCCACCTTTGACAGATTTATTCCTATTTGTATTCATAGTACTCTGTCACATCACCACACAGCCATATTGGTAGGAAAATAACTGATTTTAATATTGTAATAAATTAACAGGTGATTATAATCAAATGACAGCCACAACCAATGAGCTGTGTATATGGTAAAGCACCATATTGTTAGGAAATACATGTGACATTATGGGAATACTATGTATACCCTAGGAGATTTCAGTCTCTATCAGTAAACATTCATAATGCCTGTAGCCAGAATCAACAGCAGGAATCAACAAAGTGTCTGCCACACCCATCACAGGCAACAATCTTGTTTCTCTCATTTCCAGCTAGCTGTTTGTGTTCACAGCACTAATTGGACTGCCCTCCGCCAAATAATTTACATGTATTCTTAAATTGAGTGGTATTCCTATTAATTCCATCAGATTAAAAGAAGTTGCAAGGAAGGATGGACTAAACATCTGATGTAACCAAGTTGTCTGCTGATAACCTCCAATCAAGCCCTGCTGGAGCTCACAGAGGTGCATTTTGACCATCAGTAAGTAGTCTAAATAGTAGTTGAATGCTTTCCAGTGAGTATAAATAAAAGGACATTTAGCTCTCAGAATTAAAAGACAATAATGTGCTGCAATATTATCCTCAGCAGTCAGCCCTTCCTAGAACTCACATTTTTTTCTTAAAAGTTCAGTATTGACTGGAGCCCACATCCAATCTTATTTCAAATGTTTATTTTGACAGTAGCCGGCAGTTTTTGTGATTGTCGGGCTCACATATGATCAACCTGCTCGTCCTCACCCCCCTTTAATCCTCTGGGGCCATAATCGATATGCCCCTGGTACACCTCTCTCTCTCCCTCTCTCTCTGCCACTCCACCTTGAGACGCGTTGTGAATGTAAAGGCCACAGCAGTGCGGCGAGGGAAACACCCGCTGGAAAGGATCACCCACTCACCCAAATCAATTGAAGGGGTGTCAATCATGTGTTGGGCTCCCTACTCAAGAGAGTAGCTATAACGTTAATTCATTACTCGTTACTCATTTCAAAAGTAATGTCATTTACTTATTAGCCTACTCCTTGGGAGCAGTATTTCGTTGCACTGCTCATTATATTACTTTTCTGTTACACCCCCAAAAATGGCGGTTGCATCCACTAGCTTAAAAAATCTCTATAATTCAGTTATACTTAGCTAGTTAACCTAGCTCAACTAGCCTACCTGTCCAGTGAATGAGCAGGGCAGCCAAAAAGCGTTGATGTCCAAAGTTACTGTCTGTTTTTTGCTCGATATCGAAAGTAACGTTAGTGGCAATATTTCCACCCAGAGAAAAACAAATTCTGCCGTTTCTCATCCAAGCTAGCTTCAACTGAGACAACGGCTAGTTATGATGGGGATGGGATATAGGCTAGTTTTTGAATAATTCAACTTCAATCAGATATTTAAATGGAATGATAAGAAACATGTTTTTTTGATTGGTAACTATAGCCTAATATTACTGAAACTGAAATAGTAATTCTTTATAGCGTACAACTCACTACTGGGAAAAGTAATTACATGTCTGTAACACGTTACTAAGCAACGTTACCCAACACGACATACATCAACTGTAAACTATTAGCAATATGTTGAAAACTGTAGGCCAATTTGCTGTATACAACAAAAGTCAAGCATAGTATATGGATAAAAAATGATTAAAAAAATAAATAAAAAAATGCTGTGATATTGTATAGTATCCTTCAGACATTTATGGCAGGATTACTATAGTGTTATTTTTGGTATGTGGCTATACATTTTCTCATTGCCAGTGACCCTACTGTCATCATCATTATCTCCATCATTACCATCATGCATTTTAGCAGGCAACCGTCCCTCTCCCTTTGTCTTACTAGTCCACGTTTGCTTGCACACACCTTACTACAGTATCATGTTGTCGGTGTGTGAGATCACATTATCTCACATCAGAGGGGAAATGAACAAAAATGGCTCCTCCCACTCTGCCTTTTGCTCTTTTTTCCCCCGTCCTCGGTAGCAGCAGGTGTTATTCTCGTATAACCTGAAGATTTAGCTGGTAATTACCATTACCACTTGGCCCCAGTGCGAATTCATGTTACATGGCAACAGCAGGGGACACTAAGTCTAGTATGTTCCTGGGCGCCCGATGAAAGAAGAAATCACGCCTCAAAAACACGTGGGAGAGATTACTCAAATATGCCTCCTTCGTACCCCCTTACCCCTCTCGCTGTGGCGTGCTGCTACATCCAGCCGGGTACCTCTCCCCATTAAGGGATATCGCCTATTCGGCAATATTTGGCATAATGTCGGAAGCTGGAGAGCAACATAAATAGTCCACACACTTGGTTATCATTGTAGAGGCTTTGACCTTGTGTTATGTTGCCCTTAAGTGAATACTCTAAATGTCAAAACATCTAACAACACAAACCAATGCACACTCCCCAATTCCCTATCAAAAAGTATCTCTGTAACACATTAAAAATATCATCGTTCACGGGGCATTAAAAAGAAATGCAGAATTAGGCTAATGATAAACATCCTCCTAGGAGGTAATTAATTGCATTGATATTACATAATGACAACCCACACTTTCATCAACATCCCTGGTCCATGCCAGAAATTAGGCTGTTAAAATGCGTTAACGGGGGATGTATGACAGTAAATGACCATTGCAAATATTTGCGAATAACCTCAGACAGAAACAGCGGGTCAAAAATTAAACACCTTGAAACTGTCAGGATGCTCTTCGCAAAGAGTGGCAATTCTTGACAGGATCTTACCTTTGCTATTGTTCTCTTCCCTGTTCAAATACATGGCTGTTACTTCACTCCGAGGCAATATGATGGCGTTGTCTCAATTATTTGTTGTTACTCCTCTTGCGTGTCGTGAACTCCGCTGATTTGGTTTGTAGTAGTAGCTGTTTATTGTCTTGTTGCTCCTCAACAGCCTCTCCTCTCCTCCTAGTGGATAGGTAGGCTAACCAGTTTGAGACACTCTCTCTCTCTCTCTCTCTTTCTCTCTCTCTCTCTCTCTCTCTCTCTCTCTCTCTCTCTCTCTCTCTCTCTCTCTCTCCCTCCCTCTATCCCTCTCTCTCCATAATAACCAGGCGTTCTCAGTGCTCAGAGGACAAAACGCTGTAATGGGGAAAAAGTGACTTTTGCAGCAGTGTTGACAAGTCTTGGCCGCCTGTTTGCTCTCCAGCCATGTGCGATTCCTGATTCACTTAGCGTGTTAATTGATCAGACGCCCCGTCCTCTTACAATGGGCTGCTTAAAATATAAGAGTTAATTGCTCTCTGTAGGGATACCCCCCACCCCCCCACCCATAGGAGGAGAGAGGGGGCAGCTACAGACCAGCCCACCTGGAGCCCGAGTTGTCCGGTTGAAGGACGGTCTCTTTAACCACTTGGTCACTTTAGTGGTTAAAGCAACAACAAAAATGCAGTTTTAATAGATCAATTCGTCATAATTATATAATAACGAATTGCTTATGAAAAATCTGTTTCAGTGTCAATAGACTGGTGTGAACACTGGCGTGGGGAGGGGAAGAGGAACCAGGTGGCCCTCTCACCTCAACCATGTGCCACTTGCTGCTTATCCCTATCTCTTCTAAATGCAAATGATGGTTAGATGGGTATGTATTCAAGACACACAGCTCTTAATCCCTGGGCTGTGGCTAATAATGTGGTCCATATGCCCACATATAGGACTGTGGGTGTAATTGGGTGCTTCCTCTATAGCAGTTTTTGATGCAAGGTGATGTGACCGTTATGCCAATACTCCTAAATTAGATGCAAAAATTAGATGTAGATCATTTTACCATTCAGTATTCATTCTGTCTTACATCAAATGTAGGCAGCTTTGTAAGTGGAGAAGGAACCATTTGGCTATGTGACCTTGACTTAGTCCTAGAAAGAGCCACTCAGAAGCCAATTTAATACCATTTTTACAATTATTTTCCTTCTTGTTCTAAGTGTAAAATCTTCAATTTCTGCTTGAACTTCTTGTTACATGCAGCTTATAGACTGAGACATGGAACATTATAGAAACTAAATGGAATAAGCCCATGAAGGGCTGTATGATAATTCTTAAAACCACAGCCGGCATCTCCACATTGCCATTTGGTAGAAAAATAGGAGGTGTGACTTACTCTCTGACATTCACATAGAAATCATTATGGGTCTTGCTCATCGACCAGTAACCTCTGACCTGAGATCTGCACCACGTATCCGTGCAGCCCATCAGGTTTTCTGTTTTACAGCCTTTCAGTGGCTCACAGTGTGCCTGAGTAACAAACAGGCTCTCCCTACAAGCCTGCGAAATACAGGGCTTATATTTAATTCAATAATTTGCTTCTCTGATATTGCAGATTACAATTCAATAAGATATGAGTAGAGCTGTACTGTAGATGCAAATGCTGTGAGCGTTCGCAATATCACGGTCAAAATAGCAGTTTGCCTGCATTTTGTCAATATAGCTGGGAAGGTCATTTGCTCAAAGTATCCTGCAGTGATTTCCATTTGATTATATTTTGTTTTGCGCTGCGCTTCATGCTATTTGTTCGTCTTTGAGAAGCCTTTGCCATTCGTTATCAGAATTCTCTGCAGACTAATTTGGCCACAGTCTATTCCCAGATTTTTCCTCCTGTACTCCCTGCATCATTGTGCCTGTCACAGATGCATCTGTCTCCACTGGTATCTATAAATACCCCCTTCTCTCCCCTTCAAAAACCTGATTCCCATTGATTTAGTGACCTATATACACATCACCACCCTCCCCTCCCTTCCTCCGTCTCTCTGCTCCTTCTATCGATGGTCCTTTACTGTCTCCACCTCTTGATTTCCATTCCTTCCATCATTTTCTTTCTTTCAGCTCCACTTAGTGAGACTACCTTGCCTGCATACTCTCTCCTTCTCTCGCTAGAAAGCATGAAGGGCTAATAATAGTTCAGGGTGGAAGCTTAAGTCATGGCACATGAAAGGGATTTGAATGAGCATAAGAACACTGGCTGGTGCTCATTTCTGTATTTCAAAGTCTTGTCATTGTTGTAAACTGAGCCTGTGGCTAATTTCTACTGTGTATAAACAGTGGAGTAGATAGTCTGATGAAAGGAGTCCCTCAAAGAGGCAGACAATTCAATATGAAATCTGACTCTGACTGAAACAAGACCTGCTTACAGCCAAAGACAGTACGTGAGCGTGTGTGTGTGTGTGTGTGTGTGTGTGTGTGCAGGGTTATATGAGAGTGGTATGATGTAACTTTCTTTTTAAGAATTCAAGCTGTTGGTTGGCAAAATAGCACTCTAGAAACTAATGCTGTAAACAGTAATGTTGAATACGTAGCAGACCGCAGCAGATTAATAATGAATATATCCTTGTCACAGCATCAGTTCTGTTGACGCATGCAGGAATGATGAATGGTTCGTTGACCCTGGACATTACTGTAAACTCATAAGGTATCATACATTTCTATACTTTTATGATGCAAGCTATAAACATACGGAAACACTTTATTGATCGAGTGAAACCTCAAGGCTCGCAGGCGAGAGCAGCGTGACTATATATAAGCTCTATCACAGCAGCGAGAGATAGTAAACAGCATGACTGAGAATGAGATAGCTAGACAGAGAGTGAGACCTGAGTGTATGATTTACTGCCACACCGCCCAGGCTCAGCATACACCTGTATGTTATACTTGCAGCATCACTGACACTTTTCCCATTCCCACGGCAGCAGGGCTACAACTGTCTTGCGACCCTGCAGTGACACCTGGTGGTTCTGGACGGCATCAAATCATCACTTCACCACTGTCTCAGGTGTTCTTGTGCCCCGAGGAGCCACAATGTCATCTTCCTACTCTTCAAAACATTGCCCTGCTGTTCGGTTTCCACAGTACTATTAGACACAAAAACGGCAGTGTGTGTGTGTGTTTTTTTTGTCTTTCAGAAGACTATTGAACCTTGAAAGCAGATACAGTGATAAGAGTAAAAGCGTAGCCCACAGCACAGAAAACGACATCAGGCGAGTTCAGGACAGTCATTTTATTGAACAGCAAACTGTGACAGGAAACACAACATTATATTTGTGTTTTTCTTTTTTCATTGCATTGTAAACAATGACTAGGACAACTGTGTCATTCACCACACATATTCATAACACCCTCTGTCATAGAGAGATACCTTGTAGCTGGACAGTGGGGTGGGGGCCCTAGTTTTAAAGTGCTATAATGCACAATTCCTCTTGGAGGAAGAGAACAGAGGCCCTGTAGAGATCTCAGATCCCCAAAGGCCTCCAAGGTCCCCAGAGAGAGTGCATTACTCATACATTGTGTGAAGTTGTGATTGACAGGTCGTGTTCAATTGTTTTTTTTTACTTTTGTGTATCTGTGTGTGGCTTCTACTTATTGCATATCGGTAAGCTGGTTCATGAATTTTTCAGTGGATGTGTTACAGACAAATCTTTCACTAAAATCTAATAAACTCCTCTTCACTATAATTATAATATATCTCATAATATCTAAGTTACATTCTTATATCTGACTTCTTTAGAATATGTAGGCGATATACATGTTGTGAATAACTGCAGATGGGTAAAATAGTGGACGCCATTAAATGGGTCTCTTATAGTGACCTATTGTCTCAGCCCTATGGAACAAGATTCACAGACATAGATAAAAATTATTACAAGACTAAAATCTTAATTTCAATGGACATCTCCACTGAGACACATTTCTGAGTCAGGCTTAACTTTCATCTGTGTCTGCAAAAGCAGCACATCGCTTTTCAATGTCAGGAGTCACATCCAAGGACTTTGAGTATTATTCAAAGTGGGTTATGTGGTCTCTTGTGCCTAATAGTCCTTTGTGCTTTCTTTGATTGTATACACTCTAAGTCATATATTTGGTGTTTTAGACCTCTTCTGCACCCCGGATATATGTGTTGGGGAGAGTAGGTGGCAGAAGAGTGTGACAGATAGAGGGAAGGAGGGGAGGGAGAGTGGGACTGACAATCAAGGAGAAAATACCGCAGTGTCACACTAATAACTACATATCAACTACAGCACTACACAGACACACACACACACACACACGCACACACATACACAACCAAATGCACAAGGTCAGTGAAAATTCACAGCTGAGTAAAACAAAATGACTTGCACAACATTTTCAAGATTTAACCGAAAACAGCCACAACAACAACAACAAAATCAGAAAACAAGGGGGGTAAGATTTCAAAAAATCATAACAATAATTTCAACATAAAAATAGGTATTGTGATCACAATAATAGCATTTATGAGATGAGCTGGCAATTGGAATGTTGAGGAAAAAACGACAACATCAACAGTAATTCATAAAGATGAAATCACATGAGTAGGCAGGTCTTTGCCATTTTTCCTGTGGCTCAGCTGTCATCATGGCCAGAGGTGCCAGTCGATGTCTAGCTGTTCTGTTCTGCCTCCCTGGGCTTTCATTAGCTAGACCTATGGCTTTGAGTTAAGACATTGATAACGCTGAGATTCACTAGCATGCGATTCAATCAGTACAGCCTTGGTCATTAGTGTTGCCATTGTCATATTGCAGCTAATTCATGAAAGGAGCACCAATTGAAAAAAACACAATGTTAAATTTCCAGTCTGATGTCAACAGGTCCCTATTGGCCGTGTCCTGGGTGCATTTAATTTCATTTACAGAATGGTTTAAATTGTGTCATTTCCAAAAATCTGTGAAATGAAGATCATTGACTTTGCCAGGATGACTTGAAGACTAATCATAATTATGACATCATAGGATAATGCTCCATTTGGTCCTAGTTGATAAAGCAGGAGGAGGTGGGACAATAGGCGGGCCCACAGACTTAACCAATAGCCTGGGAGAACGTGGCACCTCCAAACAGCCATCCAAGAGGTTCTGCATTATTGTTCCCCTTTGCATACAGTAAAAGAACGAAACCTCACCATTCTGCTGCATTTAAGTTCAAATGATATCCTTGTTGCATTAAAATAACACATGTTCCTTCATTTGATATATCCACATCATCATAACATAAAATCACAACAATATGGATTGAGAGGGGAGCTGGAGAGGTAGGTGTGCAAATAAGCCATCATGTACAAAACAAACAATAAAACCTAAAACATAAAGTTCATATCATCTGCATATGTACAATATAGTAAGGTGGACACTTTGACACAGAAAAACAACACATACAAATATATAGTCTTATACTGCCTATAGAAAGAAATATTGATAAATAGATCTCACTCCCACAAATGATAACACATTGAATAGTTGCATTGCACATCTACAGTGCAACAGTACAATTGAAGAGCTGCTTAAACAGTGGGAGCAAGGAAGGAATGTGACTGGATAACACACATCAAAGTCACCTTGATCTCCGGCAAGATAAACCAATGGCAGGTCTTCAGTGATGTGATGCATGCACAAGATACACCATGAATGCTTTCCCTAGCAGCTTAAAGCAAACAAAACCTCTAAAGCAAACAAGCTGAAATGTTTGGTAAAAGTATAGTATGTCCCAATAACTTGAAATCACATTGGTTCTATTTTCTGATTGAGAAATATATAAGTATTCATTCGCTCTTTGGGTACTGCCACTGAATACATGTTGAGCCAAGTTTCATGTATTTTAATTTGAGTATGAACTCATCTGTAAACAACAATAATTATGTTTGGATCTAGGGGGCATGAACTAATCTGGCTAAGGTCTTGTTGGCTCCACAATGGGTAACAGTACTCTTCCCGCCTCAGCAGGTCATGTCTGGTCATTTGTCAGCATAACTATTGAATATTTACTTTGCTTAGTCTCGCATTCTATTGAAATGATTTTCAGGCCATTTAGTGTTTACAGTTTATACATTTGCCTAACTTGTCTATGCTCTCAAAGTTGTTACACAGTGTGTGTTCTGATGGATCTACCATGTGTACGGGCCGTTTGGTACTGCACAGTGTCAGAGTGGAGCACACTGTATCTAGAGTTTACTTTAATGTGTGACTAAGGAACCGAGCTATCCCTCAGGGGGGCGACACAGTCGAGCCATTGTAGTACCACCAGCTATCAGATAGAACCTAATCTACCTAAAAAGCCAAGGCAATCAAAGTCAGCTCAGAGCTAGGCTGAATGGCTGGGTTCATTACAACCACTTACAGGCAGGGATGTGGTTTCTCAGGAAAGATCATATGGGGTGTGTTGTATCACATCAATACATCCCCTGGGTCTTTGTCTGAAACAGAGGCATATATTTTGTTCTAATTCATTGTATACTACCTTTTAAGACATAAGGTCTGGGGCAGTTATTTAAAAAGCATGCTTGGTGAATAGTCTAATAGATCTATTGTTCTCTGTGGAACTCAAATATCTTTGTAAGTTAGATATGTGTGTGTAAATTATGGTAGTTCTTCATAAATTTTCAATAGATCACTATTGTCTTCATTGTCATTCATAACCTATGCTGATTGGGGGAAAAAATAGGTACTACAGAGCTTGCAGAATTGCAGCAACCTAGGGCAGTACATCTACTTTGTAATTCAACAATCATATTCAAAAACGTAATAACATGTAATAATTATAAAGTAATATCCTTTGAAACATAAAATGATATTCGTGGCTTTAATTCCAGAAAGCTAGCTGTGCCTGCCTACTGGAATTGTGTGTGCCACAGTAGGCAGCTTGGCAACCAAAGACTCCCTCCTGAACTATGCTAAAATCTCAACATTCAACATAACAAAGTAAAACAAAATGTACTGGTTGGTCACGCTTTGACCCACATACGATCAAAAACTTCTTTCAGAATGAGATGAGTCCTGACGCAGTTGGTGCAATGCATTATGGGAGGGAAAGGCAGAAAGGAGGGGCTTCTTAGTTGTCCTTTTTGGGCAAGAAGCTGAGGATGTATTCACCCACACCCAGGAAGTAGACCACCTGGGCGATACCAAAGAGAGGTGCTATGACCAAGGCTCGGCAGTAGGCTCCCTTCAGGAAGGCTGATGGACCCTCATTACGCATGATTTTGCTAAAGGGCAAATAAGAGCTCATTATATAAACTGAAAAATACAGCCAGCACTAGTGATGTGTCAGATATGGTGGCTGAGCTGCTCTACACACACAGCATCGCACATGCCTCAGCAGTAAGGACATAATGAGGTTACCTGATACAGTCAGTCACTCCACTGTACGTGTCTTCTGTACTCCCTCGATTCAGGGACTGCAGCCTAGTCTTTATCACTGCAATACACAGAGCAAAGGTTAACACAGAACATCAACAGTTCACACAAGGCCTTAAACAATGTTCATCGCCCCATTCCTCACCATCTACAGGGTTGACAGCAACAGCCGCTGTGCTTCCAGCAACACAGCCTGATATAAACGACACATAAAAAGGGGCGGGCCCATCCACGCCCCTCTTGCCCATCTGATTCAGGTTGGCAAAAAGGGGGAAGTAGATGATGGAGAAAGGGACATCCCTGCAAAAGGAAGGTGAGAAAAAGAGATGAACATAGGAAACTGATCACAGTAAGTCTTGAACAGTACAGTGCAGTGGTACCTAATGCTACCACCAGATCTGGTTTACCTGAGCAACGTGGCACCCAGGCCTTTATAAAGCCCAGCGATGCCCTTTTCCCTCAGCAGTTCTCGGGTCAGCTGCATGGCTGTTGGGGATTTAGCCTCCACGGTGCCCGCTGCCACTGTCTCTGGCATCAGTTTCCTCTGAGCCGCTGTGGAGCACAAGCAGCACAACATTAATATCAGCACATCCACAATGGAGAGAGTGAGGCAGTTTGTCTACAGATAATGAGAAGCAGTTGAAGCCGCTTGGAAACCTTGACAAGGATTACACAAGGATAACAACAACTATATGGGCAGACATTTTGGATTTATAAAAGTAAGAAGAAGAAACCAGGATAAAGTTGTTGTAATCTATGATTTGACCACATGAGGCCACCATTTCTCCAATTTATAGCAATGCTGCTTCATTCTTTGCTGAACCGCCATCTGCATTTATTTGTTCTTACCAATTCTTCCAGCATCTTGGAGCTGGATTTTCAACATCTCCATAGGAGTTGTGACAATAACCTGCAACAATAAATAATTACAGTGTTAATTAGAAATGCATATTTTATCACTATCGATGACTATTGATACTTTGACCCAAGCAGCTGGCTTCACCTCAGTGTGAATGCAAGCTGGTTGAAAGTCTGAGTTGAAGATATATTAGTGTAGCCATGAAGATCTGAGTGTGTCAGGCACTGTGTGTCCAGTGTAAATCTACTGCCGTCCATTGGCTAAATGTCAACTCTTGTTTTCCTCTGTAATCCATGCAGTAGTAACTAGTTAACTGGATTAAGGGTGAGATGGCCATGTTCTAAGCAACAATCTTAATCCAAGGTCTGTTACACTTAATCTAATCACGTTCCCTGGGCTAGATGCCTTTGCCCCCATTGACAACAGGCATTCCCCTCTGACTCACTCAAGTCTTATCTGTCTTATCTGATCACTCAAGTCTTGCTGCCAGTCTAACACCTGCTAACAGGGTAGCATTTCGGTGATTGGAAATAATCAGACTATACAAAAATCAACTTCAGATGTTACATGTCACATTAAGATCACAAATAACACTTTAGAAACAAGCTGCAAGCATATTTCCATATCTACCGACTTTCATTTGAGTGTGGTGGCTATTCTGGCTGCAGGCAGACAGAGACAAATGAGGCAATGGCTGAGGCCCAGCAGTTTGTATGCGAGTTGAGGGAGGCAGTGCTGAGGGCAGCGGGTCCAGATGGAGAACAGGAGGATACAATTAAAGCAGCACCTCACTCATTCACTCACTCACCTGGCATGTACCTGCCCCACACCCAGCCAGCATCTCTTTGACCAGAGTGAGTTTTCTGAGAAAAAAGAGAAAGACAAAGATCGAGATCAGATTAAAGCATGCATTTAACAGACAGTGTGAGAGATAGGGAACTTTATTTCTGCAATCTTCTAAAAAGGAGATGTCACCACCTGCACTGGCGATGCTAATCTTTAGTCTCCCATTTCAACACACCTCAGCCACAGGGGCAGATTAATAATTCACAAGCTGCGTGGCTGGGCCAAACAAGTCAATCATTCATCAACCTGCGTGTTTGTCACCATAGAGATGGACAGAGATGGCCCAGAAACCTTCAGGTTTATCCATGCAGACAGTGCACATGGGGGACAATGGGCGCTTGCCCTCAGCAACAGCAGATGTTGATTATTGATATTTGACATGTGATACGCGCTAATTTTACTTTGAGCATTGATTTCGGATAGGACTACTGTAACAACAGCATGTGCTGTTATACACGCAATAATGCTGTATTTTTCCACAGAGCAAACGAGTAACAAACCACTGAGGAATGCCTGATGCCTGGGAGGAGATGACAGCGTAGCGGAGGATTAACTAGATCCTTGGTGGGAATACAGACAGCTAATGTGTCAGGTTACATGTTAGTAAACACGGCAGTTAATCACAGTATGAATGAGGGGAGTGGGTGTGTGTGTCAGTCAGCCTGCCAATGCTTCCATGCCTTACCCATCCTTAGAGAGGTGATGCCTGAAGAAGTCATTCGCAGCCAATTTGATGGCTTTCTCTGGAGTGACTAGTGTTAAGTTCACTGCCGCTCCTGGGAGGATAGCAGGAGAGAAAGCCAAAAAAGAGAGAGAGAAAGAAACAATGAGAAGAGGGGGAGATGGAGAGGAGAGAGAATGAGTCAGTCTACAGTAGTAGGACATCACAGTTAATTGTCAGACACAGAGCCTGGCCTTGATGTCTGTGCAGGTGAAAGAAAGAGTCCTGTGCTACCGAACAGCCTTGATACTCCCAGTGTTGAGCAACTCTCTCAGTGAGCTCATCCGCTAATATTTGCCTTTCGTATGAACTCGATATTTTAAGAGAGTACATACAAATTTTTATGTGATTTCTTCTTGAAGTCCAAGGCCATGTGCTGTACAGACACGCATTCATACACAAGAATCACCTGTCAAAAGTAAAAAAACCTACCTCTGTACATCCCAAAATATCCTTCTGAACGGATGGTCTTGATAAGGCAATCAGACCTGAAACACGAATCCAACAAATACCATCATGTTGTGCAATCTTTGGCAATTGTGGCGTGTTACTCAAAATGTTCTGTATGTACAGGGAAATCTGACGATAAGTCAGGTGGCACTATGGGTTATGTCAGGACTATAGCCCGGTAACAGTATCACTGTGAGTTAGAGACAGTTCATATTTGTTAACAGTGAAAGTACACCGCTTGCGTACATGCTGGTGTAAAGGCGAGATCCATTTTGCTGGTTTTGCAAGCGGGTCTTGGCCAGGTCAATGGGAAACACACAGGTCACTCCAATTAGGCCGGCGATCCCCCCATTGATCAATTTGGCAGGCAAACTGGAGAGATGACAATAGAGAAAGAGACAGAAATGTGAACTGAGAGAGGTCACTGCATGAAAACAGGCAACAGCTCAAGATCACCATTCTGGTACGTTTTCCCAACACAGTGTAGTAGATCTACATTCCACCTTACCTGATCTGCTTGTCAGCCATTTATCTCAGGCCCTGGCAGATGGTCAAAGTGTCAATCTGTCTGTTAGCTGGTCACTCAGTTGCTGTCCTTGTCCTTTGTTGTCCGTTCCAGTGTGTTGCTGTCTGAGTGCGGTGGGATCATACAGTCTTATCGTTCGTCCACTCGACTCCTTGTACTTCTTGCAAGCTGAGATTTGAGGATATCTGTAAAAAGATAGGAAAAGGCCTGTTCACATGGTACATGACACTACAAGAACTGGTCTGGCAGCATGTATCAAAGGATTATCATGAACATGTCAATTTAGAGATAACCGTTGCTGACTCTGCCTTCATAGCTCTGTCATTCACTAAACTTATTCCCTTCCTCTTTTGTCTAAAAGGCACACCAGGTCTAAAATAGGGACAATGGCATAGCAAAGGGGAGCGTTTCCAGGGCCCATTTTGGTAGCGAACCGCTGTGTAAGCATAATTTGGCAACATTGCAGACAGCTCTCCCAAAATAGAGCTTTAGCTATCACGGGAGAGGGATTACATTCTGTTAAACAAATCTATCACCACTGAAACATCTGTGCTTCATGCATGTCCTTGAACACTTAAGACCATGTGGTATGCGTAACCATTTTACTGGCAATCTAGAGTTCATCTGATGAAGCTCCATCCATATGCTCTGACACAAATTCTGAGCAAACAGATGAAACAAAATCCGATCATATATGGCCAAGATGCTCCCAATATTTGGTACAGAATGCCCTCTGTGTGAAAAGATGTTTCTCATTTCCCCCTTCATTCTCTCCACCCCCTTCATCCACCAATCACAACCCACCTCCGAGCGTGCAGCCCGCCTCCTCCTCTCTCCTCCAACACAACCCCCCCCGCTCCCTTTTTCCTCAGTCACGACTCTCAAACACAGCTTTCCATTTCAGATGTTTGCTGACTTGTCCGTTTCTTTGTGAAAAGCACACGCATACACACCTAACACGCCTACGACCCAATATTCCTAATTCCTCTAATTCCTGTTCTGAAAGATTACACAGCATGAATATTTAGCTATCAGATAACTATCATAGCATGAATGCAGCTGTGGCTCAGTGTGTTTAGCTTGGATGGGGACAGGAGGCCCTCCCTGGCTGAGCGGTGCTCCAGCAGTGTGTGTGTGTGTGTGTGTGTGTGTGTGTGTAAGAGGGTGGGGGAAGTAGAGGGGGAGAGGGAGGGGGGGTCAGAGCAGGTCAGTGCGCTGCCTCTCTGGTCTCTGTTGGCTCTGTGTTCTCCTCTCTGCTCCCTGGAGCTTCACACAGCCGACTTCATAGTCCATCTCCGTCACTTATCTCTCTGTCCTTCCTCTCGTCCTCCATCTATCTCTCCATTTTCTCCCCCAGCAGTCTGACCTTGAGTCTCTGTCTCCTCTTTTTCGGCCTTTTGCTTTCTACTTCTGTTTCCCCATTTCATGTCACTGACTTCCTCCAGAACATAAAGCTAACTTCACAGTCAGCACTCTGATATCACTAGTTATTTTTATACCATAAGTTGCAACAGAAAACTACATGTGCTGTTAGTAAAGAGGCGGAGGAGAAAATGTATGGGTTGTGGTGAAGAGAGCGCTGCAGTCTCCCATGAATCAGCCATCAAGCTGACATCTCCCTCCTTCTGTCACAACCCCGCGGCTTTACTCGGCCACTTCAACCCATCCACACCATACAGCTGGGTCTGCACCAGCACATTTATTTGGCCCATGGACGTATCTTAGCTGTGCTGTCTTGTCATGACAATTGGGAGTCTGTATGGAAACAAACTGGCTTCAGTGTGCAGCATGCACAGCACAGAGGCATCACTCATCAACCAAATCTCCAAGGAATTCCTTTAGCACGAGAGAAAATAACAAACAGGCAGGAAGCTGCGGTGTAATTGGTATTTCATCTCCCCAGACCCCACAAAACAGCATTGCTAAAGATCAGTTCAGCTGTATATATAACAAAGCAAAGGATCTCTTTCATGTTTTCTGGTCACCAAAACACTGAAGAAATTTAAAATTAACTAAACGTAGGTGATACTTAAGACAAAAATTGTTTCAAACTGGACAAACAACTTCTTTCTCAAAGTGGCATATCACAAGTGACTTGAAACATCAGATACACACACACACACACACGCAGAGGTCATATTTTGAGTTTGTACCTCTAAAGCAGATAAGCACTGATGAGTAAACAATAGACAAGGTGAATGTGCAACTTGCCTCCTATGCAGAACCTTGAATCTACGATCTAACCAAGCCCCCCATACCAGCGACTGGACACAGACTCAATCCTGAAACCAGCTGATCACCAGTTAAAGTGTTGCCAGAGGGTCTAGGTACCAACTGAGACAGATAACAGTTTGTGCCTGACCCTTGTTCATCATTACAACACAGCCTTACTGACAAGGATCTGCCTGGGTCAACATAACACACTGCCATTAGGCCACCTACAAAAATACTCAGATGAGCAAGTTGAAACTGCTTATTTGGAACTGGAGCCTGTAATCCTCATTCTTTGCTAGATGAGTTTAGATATTAAATTCCTAAAAAAAAAAAATGCTATTACCTGATGACCATCCTGCCTGGCTTAAGTCTTTATGGGTTTCTCTGTGAATGTTTCACACCTTTCTGAGTCTGGAGTTTATGGACCAATGTCCAAGGTTACATGTGTAATGGTATTCTACGTAATGATCTAGTCCATAGGGGGAACAGAAGGTGTAGAAACCATATGTTAATAAATATTACATTGTTACATATGTAATAATAGAATAGTGTAGTAAGCATAGGGACAAAATGTATTATGTGATATATGATTTCTATGATGATTCGATGATTCGATGATGTCTCCTGTATTACAGGGTTGCCTGTTGCTTAGACCATCCATCAATATTAGATATATCAGTACCAGTCGACAAGTAAGATTTAAGGATTGCAGTTATCCATTGAAGTAGGGATTTCAGGTAGGCATAGACGGCCAAAATTGTAATCATTCATGTATCCTTTCTTACATCCTGAAATTATCCTTAAAGCTTTCAAAAGACCTTGGAAAGTCTTCAGTTCTACTATGATTAGGCTAGTAATATGATTTGTGTCAGTAACATCTCAAAAGCACTGAAAATTCAATTAGGTGAAATTGTCATGTCTATGAAGGCTCCAAAACACTTCCATGACATGTAACTATATTGTTCTCCTATAGCCTACCTGCATTGAAGCATTCAGCTCCTGGAAGTATCACATAGCTCATTTTTTTTGTCTGTGACACAGCAGTCACAGTAAATGCAGAGTAAAGAATATATAGTTTAGGCACAAATAGGCCACATAACAGGGAGGTCAATTCAAAGAGCTCCAGTTCACCTATCAGATGCACCAATGTGCTCAGTTCAAGGATGCACTAAATTCAGCAAGATGAGGAGTTTGTCTTTCCAACAATACCAAACACATGCATATTGGAGGTGCATTAGCATACCAAAAGTTGTTGACAATATTGGATCAGTGCTGGCATAAATAAGAGAAATGGGGGTGTGGGGGCAAGACATGGTGAGTTTAATTACTGATCTGCTCTAATCCATGTTCAATCACAGAGGATAATAACTATGTACAGATTGAAAAAAGAAAAGCCCAACCCAGTTTATTTGCTACGCAAAAGTGAATGGAAATGACACTATTCTTATGCAAATGAAAAGGCAAATTTTACATTTACCATAACCATTACAATCTTGGCTGCTTCTCTGTACTCTAGTGCCACACACAGTATCTTTGCTGACTAAACGAAGCAAGAGTTTGGTGAATGATGGGAGGAAGTGAGCGGCCGGTGACAAAACACTGTGGCAGTCAGTGACACAACTCACGTGAGTGTGGCTAGTGGAAAACACAGGGAAGAAATGAAAATCACATGGTCCTTCCTCATAAGCTGAGAGCAGGCTGTTGTTCTGTGTCCATCTGTCTAGCATGAACTGGTTCTATTTATACACGGTATGGGCTTCAAACCACTAAGGAATTGTATTGAACACTGTTTGACACGAGCGTACCACTGCAATTCACCATTAGAGTATTTCTCTGGGCTGTGAGGAGAACAGAGGCCAGATCGAATATATTTTTTTCAATCTGTTCCCTTTTCTATTCTTCTTCCTGAGGATATCAACCCCTACTTTTCTCATTCTGTATCTGCTGCAACATTATGAGCTTATATTATATGAAGTACTTCCAACGTGCTATTGCCCTCATGTATTTTTGTGACATCTATAATATCCCGTAATGCATAAAGCTTTTGTTTTAAACAGCTCCCAGCTTTGCAAGTGGTAGTCTATATCTACTGCTCAAGGATTCAATAAACCAAACAGCTGCTGATGCTTTTATAATGCTTTTTAAAAATTGGTTCATAAGACGGAGTCTATTTATGGACATCTACAGCACTGCGGAAACAAGGGATGAAATTTTGTGGTGTCACAGATAAATCTGATTACTATTCCCTCTTCCCTCCAGCATCAGGATTATAAACCTAATACCTACTTATAGAAGCTCTCTCTCATTCTCCACTTACAACCGGTGGACTGAGAGTTATGATCTGGGCCTAGCAATGCATGTCCATTACACCTCCTCCGAGTTAATTTTACAGCCATTAAGCCTACACAATTATGCATTCCCGTCAGCGTAGATGAGAAATAATAGCCTGAGTTAAATGTTCAGAGGACAGCAAAAATAAAACTTGTGTGCACAGAGATGGTGTAGTGTTTAAGACTTCCACCTATGAAAGCACACATATCCCTGGTGGCCAAGTTTCTAATTTCACCAGGGGTTTCTCTCTTGTGTCTCCCGTAATCTGCCTCCCTCTCAGCTTTCCTACAGCCTTGACTGAGAAATGGGTATGGACTTTCCTTTAAAGAAAAAAACACAGTGCAAATGTAGCATTGAAGCATTTGGTCGTATGGTGCAAGTTATGGTGACGCCTTGGATGTCTGGATGATTACAATGTTCATCTGGCAGCATAACATCAACCCACCAGCACTGCCAGATGTCATTTCCATTCAATGCACATATACCTCTGACATTTAGTAGCCCTTCCCCCTGGGATTTTAATAGCATTCAAGAAATACGTGACCATACATGCATGTAGTCCTGCATGATGCAGATAAATGAATATTCAACACAATATAATGAGATGAGTAAAAGGTTGCCGTTTTCTACTGAATGACAACCAAGCAGTCTTTTCAGCATTGCAGCCAAAAAGGCACATTTCCATTACAAAGCTTAGGATGTCACCTTACACCCAAGGAGAGTTCACCTCATCAATTATTTCAAGGCTGCAGGAATGCTTTATTGCACTGCTTGGTCTCATCCTAACCATACTAACATAGTTGTGGGAAAAAAGGTGCTTAATCTGAATGGACACACACTACTATGAACTTGCGTATCCGTCAATATCTTGCTCAGTAGTTATTTGTCCTTCTGTGCGCCTGTCTGGCAGTTAGCAGCTTGAGGCCTCATTCAGTGATGTACTGGTAAATACAAATGTGGGCAAACGATGCCTCCAGTCGGCTATCATGACAAGGCAAACAACCAGCAATATAAAGAAAAATCAATTATATATTCTGATTCTGATTATTTTTGCATTTACATACCCTGTCTTTTTATAATTTGCATCACTCTGAAGATACCTGCAACGATACATACTAATAATTTATGTCATAGAGATTTATGTCAGCCTGAAAAAGGCTCGTCAACTCCATTCTGCCAGTAAAAAGGTGGGCACAGTGGGTTTAGGTGGGGTTGCCCTCCTCTACATCCCTGCCCACGTTAATTACAACGCTCACTACTGAACGGAAGCCGGTGGAAGGCAACCGTTCCGCCCACAGTGGCCCCGGTTTCTAGGTCTGGGAGAAAGGAAACCGGTCCAGTTAATCCGTGAAAACATCCAACAGCTAGCAAGCTAACATTTCCAACCAAATCAGCATTCAGAGACTCTGAAATGACATGTTTGTCGCTGACATGATGGATTACACCTGTGTGTCCAACGGCCCGCCGTTACTGTAGGCAAAATAATGCTATATTGCAAGGACACAATCCAGTACATTCGTGATGCATAACAACGACAGTCTTGAACATAGCAATCAATACATTACAGTCATCGCTAACCCCATCATATGATGAAAATGCTAGGCTATCATTATGGGGAATCAAGGCTTGCCACATAACGGGAAATGATTTGCTCTTCATATCGAAGCGGCAGTCTCTTAGGAAGCTCACACAATCACATCAGTCTCAAATACAATTCATTTTCATTGCGCAATTTAGGTTAATATCTCACCTTCACGTCATTCCCTGGTAGATATATATATAACGGCTTCAAGTACAGGATACATTTCTGAATCACAGACACCCGTTATTTCATATACATAACATGCCAGAGTCAGAACAAAGCTGTTCTGCATCCGTTACATACCGTATGGAGCCGTGTCCGTTATCCCTGATGGAACAGTTGTGGTTTGAAATCAAAGCTTCTGTATTCTGTACCTTTGGCTGACAGACCGACAACAGCTAACCTACCGGTGTTACTAGCATTTGAGTCCCTTAAAGGGAGGTAGAGAGGGTGGGAAGGAGGGGGAGTAGCCTGCTGATGGAGTAGGAGTGGGACTCGTAAGAAGAAAAAAAAAAGAAAAAAAGCAGAGGGATAAAGGTCCTCTAGTGGTATGTGGTAGAAAATGCAGACATAATTTTCATTTACAGTGATTGTAAAGGTGTGGGGGTGGGGGATGGGGCCCAGCGTCATCGTGACGATCGTGACGATTCCTCCCAACCCGATGACCTTGAGCACCAAAATAGAAAAATGGTAGATGATATATTGGGGAGGGGATGCTTGCAGGACTAAAAGGGTTTACAAACATTGGATGACTGCAGGCCTCTCAGCAGAATCTAAAATGACATATTTCTTTGCATCACAGTATTACTTATAAAATGAATACAAATTTAATTGAAACATTTAAAAATGATATGCTTGTATATCTCTGTGATGGTGCTCCAGTTAAATTGGTTGCTAAGAGAACGAAGGCACAAGTGGAAAGTCAATCAGCCGTAATAAAGATGGCCTCCTCCTGCACTGACCGTGCTGGCTCTGCCTCTTACCTCTGTCCTAAACTGGTAAGAGTGAATGTTAATAGATGAATGCACTGTATCGTGGGACAGCTTATAAAAAGTGGAGAGGTCAAACGAGGAGGCCATCATCTTTATGCACCATTCACCTGTTTATCAGCAAGTCAAGTGAGAGGTGCTGTCAAGCTTGTAGCTGACTACCATGATTGTGCTGAGATGTTTTGCACTCCAGGACGCGGCTCTGTTTGGACAGCAGGATGAGATGACGCTGGAACATTGGTACACAAACATGTTACTCAAGTGTAAGGCAGCCATCTGCTCCCAGCGTGGGCTTATCTACTGCTGAGGTTCAGTGTGGAGGGAGGAGGAGGTCTCCGCTTCCAGACCCACTCTCCTCAGTGACTCTCTGTACTTCCTTCTTCCTAGACTGACTATGTCCTCGATCTCCTCTGCCAGGTCTTTCCTGCCGCTCTCCACCATGGCCTGCACGAGCCTGGGCACCGCCCCGGGCCCCGCACCCTGCTGCCCCCGGGCCCAGTGGAACAGCATGTCCAGCACCAGGGCTCCCAGGTTGTCCCTGGTGGAGAGAGAAGAAGATACACAAGAAATTTGAAACTTGACGCTCATGTGTTTCCAGCCATACTGACCCCATTTGTACCAGACTCGAGTCACAATTTTAATTGAGACTAGACTTGATGCATGAAGAGAATACTTGAGCCTTGACTTGACTTGGGTTCTGGTGACTTGGGATTTGACTTTCACTTACTTTCACTTTCACGTACTTTGATGATTTGAAAAGGTTTCTAAAGTCTTGACAAAAGATCTTGGCTGTGGCCGGAATGGATCACTATCTGCGTTTTAGGGCACTAATACGTACGTCAGACATTTTTTGTTAGTGTCCGAATCGCAAAATGATATTGTGGAATGATTTTGAGGGCACTACATATTTCCCACAATGCACTGTAATATCTAGTGAACAAGCCTGTGTGTAAATTACTTAGATTGAAAGTTATGAGATTTGTTCCACCAGACCAGTTTTCTAAATTTGTATGGAATGATTGAATTTATTGAAGTTGAAACTAATCATAGAAATCAAACTTTTAGTTTTAGTACTATTAAACTGATGTTGCATTAAAAAGTCATAGATATTTTTGCTTTCTTTAAGATATTAAATTAATACTGGACTCTCTTAGGAGGATGCTGGAGGGAAGGAGGGAATAGTAATCAGATTTATCTGTGACACCACAAAATTTCATCCCTTGTTGGCCAGACATCACAGAGATTTATACTTATATATTTATAGAGTTTTTATGTAATTACGGTCTCTCTTGCAAATTAGATCTGGATCTCAATGGAATTTTACCTGAATAAATAAAGGTTGTATTGTATTATATCACCTGTTTTCTGAGGAAAACATTCATTGAGTATCTTCCTTCATGTATAGAAAGCATTAGAACTAAGGTTGATATTTGTATTTACCTGTTTATGTATTCATACATCAAAACCTTAAACAGAAAAATGTCTACTCAACATTTATAATATCAAATAATGCAGTTCTTCAGCTCTCCACCTCCAGGATGCTTCGTGAGAGCTTTTCTGAGTACGAGGAGTAGGGGGAGGGCAGATGAGCGTCAGTCTATATGTGTAATCTCCTGCAGTGTCCCAGATGGCTTGGTGATGGCTGACAGTGGAGATTAAAACAATCAAAATTCTCCACCAGTTCTCTCTCACTGCAGTTTTTCCTTCAGTCACATTACATCTCACTCTATCTTGTCGCGCCTAGAGGCTTTGGCTGCACTAATACACATTTGCGCACGCACTGATTGCATCACACACTCATCCAGAAACACACAAAACAGAAAGAGTCCATTTGCATCTAAATCTCTTTTGCAGGTTTAAATCATTTTCCTCCCTATTTAACCAAAAACTAGACTGAGGAGGTCAAAACATCATGAGGCTGGGATGCTACATTAGGTCTAGCTAAATCAATTTTCAGTGTTTCCCCTCATGATCCCAGAGCTCCACTTTAATATGCAGACTGCAGTTTAGGCAATATCTAAATGTTAGCCTGCATTTCAGATTTAATACACAGACTTATAACCTGAAACCTGTAAATCTGCTCCTTGCCTCACAAAATGCACCACCACACAGAATTCAAGCAAGCATATGATAGCATGTAAACACGACCACCACATCAGGAAATATCACTTAGACCTGTGAATTCCCCATATTGTTGGACTCAATGTGGCAGTTGTGACCATGTTCATCATGCCCACCTGTACTTGAACTGGATGCGGTCCAACTCCTGGTAGCTTAAGCCGAGATTGATGCCAATGGCGCGCCAGTCCTGTCCGATCTGGAGAGAGATGGACAGCAGGTTGGCCTCTGTCAGGTAGCCGCTCTCCGGGTCTCCCAGGTTCAGAGGGGGGTACTGAAGCTCCTCCATGACATAATTATTCTCGGAGCTTAGAGCCTGAGAGAAAAACAGAGTGGATGTAATATGTGCAGTGTTTCCCTCGGGGTCTGAGGTTATTTGTTATTTTCAGGTATGAGAAACACTCATGTACAAAAATAAGGTATCAGTATCTACAGTTGAGTCTATTCATAGTATTCTGTTGCATGACCACACGGCCATCTCGGTAGGAAAATAACAGGTGATTGTAATAAATTAACAGGTGATTACAGTCAAATGACAAACACAGCCAATGAGCTGAGTGTATTGTAAAGCGCCATATTGGTAGGAAATGCATGTGACATCATGGGAATACTATGAATACGGGATAAATGACTAGAAATGACCATCTAGAGTAGAGACTGAATAATCACTTCTTAGAGGAATATATGACATATTATCTCTTATTCCAATTTCTAAAACCAACATCAGGATATCCTGATATTGCAAATGGATAGCATATGAGATTTTAAGTTAATCTATACAACAACGTTATATTAATTCATATACCATTCAGAAATTCAGAATTGGCACATTTAGTGAAAGGGTTATAACGTCAATGGCACTATATGGATGAAAAAACACAAGCATTGTCAATTCCACTAACAGGAAGTCTCAGTGGTAAAGTTGCGAGCCACTGGCTATCGGGTCCTTTCCTCTTTCTCGCCACTTCCTCTGGCAGGTCGCTGGGAACCTCTCCTCTATAAAAAGACACCTGGAGCAGAGGGACAAAACATTTTCTCAGTGTGTGTCGTCCAAACGATACTTACAGCATGATTCATGAGATGAAATAACAACCCGCACTACAAGATGGCACTGAGCCAGGCAGCCAATGGGAAGTGGTGCACTGTTTCTTTGTTTTATATGTATAGTCTACTGCTTATCGTATGTGTGTGTGTTTGTAACTGTATGTAAGGTCCTGCTGTCCTTGTACCAGGTCCAGGCATGTTAGCATGTACTGTGGAACTGCAAGTTATAAGTTGTGACTTTGACTATACATGTGGTTGTCAAATCTTTCTTCTGCACAAATGTTACCAAGCAGAAAATATTGTAAAACTTTCTGCCACTTTACTTTCTTGGCTGTTGAGAGTGTGTTTCTCTTACTTGTCCCCTCACTGGTCCCTTCTGACCCTGAGCTGGACAGATGTAAACTTCCTTCAGATTCTTCAGGCTGGAGTAGAAAACAAAAGACAGCCTTCCCCCGACACAGTCTGGTCTATCTGGAGAAAACAGGATCATATTATCTTAAGATCTGTTGTTTCGAGGTGGTTATTACACAATGGCACATCACAAGACCTTGGACGGAAGCAGGGGGAAAAAAAACTGTTTATTCAAGATAAAGTCTCAAAGAGGACTTCAGACCTGCATTGATGTCTAAGCCCCTCTCGAAGCCAGCAAAGAACTGCTCCCCTTCCAGCAGGTCACACAGGTCTGAAGGCTGGGGTCCATCATACTGCTCCGACAAAGACTGCACTCTGCTCTCCACCTAGGCAACAAGCATCATGATCGCCGTTTAGCATTTCACCTGTGGCAATCATATCCATTCACAAAATCAGTTTGACCCCACACAGGGCCAAGTCTGAAAAACTTGGTGCGTTTCATTAGTCGTTTCAACCTGCCCTTGTTGACTTCCCCTTGGCACTTCCCCTCGGGGGAATCCCGTCCTCCATCTTAAGCATCGTTCCATAACTCAGAACTTTCTGAGATCGACCCTTCAAGGGCCGAGGGAGCGAGTCAACAACGATGCAGACTTCACAAGAGCATCTTTCCCAGGATGCATTGTGATCATCTGTCAATTCCGGTGCACGAACAGATGATATATATATAAGTGTAAGTAAACAAACAATATTTAGAGGATTTTGTCATATTTATGAAATGAACTCATCTGCAATATATTATTACTCATTGTTCTGTGTAATTGTTATTATTTATTCTTATTATTAATTATTAGGCCTGCTTAAGGGCAAGTGCATTCCATTTAAAATATTCTGCTCGCCCTCGGATCCTGCACCCCTGCTCTGCAAGTGGCCACTCACGTTACGTATGGTGCTACGTATTACCAAGTGCCGAGGGGAAGTGAAGGAGGGCTGGGTAAATGACACGCAGCTACGCTGAGGAGAGAGGACTGACACACAGTCTGTCCTTGGTGCATGTACTTCTAACAGGCTGCGATGGAAGAGGGGAGAATTAACATACCTTGTTAGCAGGTAAACACTGTAGGAGAACGTGTGGAGGATCGGTCTTCCTTTGGAGGACCATGAACTGGACTTTAAACTGTTTTAGCCTTTGATAGACCCTCCTGACCACCCCGCTAACACAGCGCTGAGTGGTGTACCACAGCCAGTACCTACAATGGAGCACACAACACACAACTGTTTGCTAAGATACACATGTAAAAAAAAAAAAAAGCATAGATCATGAACATATTATTATAGAAACTCACCAGGAGAAATGTGTGATGTAGAAAATGGCGTACAAATGGGTGACGTAGAGAGACACTTGTGATGTGATGTCGGTCCAGGTTTGGGCGTTGGGGTCTCCATGGAGCAGATGCAGACAGGACATATCAACCGTGTGGCCTGCAGGAGCACCAGGCATGTTGATGACATGCTAATACATTCTGTAATACATGTATGAGAGTATAGATGGCATATTGTACCTGTGACTCCAGATGGCAGAGGGACCTGAACTTTGATAGGCTGCAGGAAATTAATGCTGGGAGTCTGGGAGAGGCAGAGTAGGGGGCTGACGCTGGCCTGGGGATCCCCGCATAGTGCCTGGACCTCTGACACAGACACCTGCAACACCTACAGACAGAGAAACAACCCAAAAGTCACCTACAGACAGAGAAACAACCCAAAACCCTTGCAGGCCACCAAACTGCACTGACAGATTGAAATAGTGAATTTGCTTCTCATTTCTGCATAGTCCTACTCATTGTGTTTACCTGTAAAGTTATAGTGCGGGTTTGCTGAGTGGAGTCTGGGGGGAAGTGAAGCTTAATTCCAGGGTCAGAGCTGGACACCAACAGGGCCCCGTCTGGGGTAACAGAGCAGCTGTCCCTTACTGGATGGGACACTGCCATGAACCAAGAGAACTGGCCCACTGAGCAGCAGGCCAGCTACAGGGAGACAGACAGGACATGAGATAGAGGAGATTTTTCAGCACAAACTTCACCCCTACTATTGCAATTTGTACTACAATGATACAGAATATAATTAAACTGTGAGCTATTCCATTTATGATAAACATTTTTTGCATTACCCTGGCTGGACGTCCTCCAGGATGGCTGCTATGGCTCTGGCTTCCTCTCCTCAGAACAGTAGGCAGACTGGTCCATGACTGTCCATCAAACCTCCGCACAACCACCTCCCTTCTTTTTGTCCGATTGTACGGCACACACACATCCACTGGCTGTAAGGATGCAAGTCCAGGAAAGAACAGAGTCACTGGATGAAACCAAAATAAATAACCTCGATGGATCAATACACAAGAGTGGTCGGATATGTATTTCCACTGTAGTCTGCTTGATTTCGAAGAAATGCAGTGGTTAATTGAAATAGTCATGGTAAATAAGCAAAGCAAGTTCAATGTATGAGACGCCTCTTCTTGTACCTTTAAAAATGTAATTCCATGAGGACGAAGTTCCAGCGGGCGACTCAGTAGGATGTCGTGCTCCTCCAGCCACACCCACTTCCTATCTGGTCTCTTCTCAACCCACTTCAGTCTTGTGGTTGTAACCAGGCACCCCGGGGGGAACAGCAGCTCCGCCCCCCCTGGGAGAAACACGTGACACCCAGCAGACGACACACAGAAACTGAGGAGCAAAGGGAGCAAGGCGTCTTTAATCGTAATCTAGTCAAACGTCTGAATTGATATTTGTACTTAAGGAATTCACAAAATGTGCCTATGCTATGAAACTCTACCTGTGTTGATTGAATCCAAGGTGTAACTCTGGAATTTTTGTTTCTGCTCGATCTGAGAAGAAAAGCAGTGATCAACTGAGAGTGCATATGCTAACAGCAACAGTAAATATCTGATGACAATACAGACAAATGATTTAAGCGAGAGACGATTTGAAGAGTATTCTTTTTTCATACTCACCTGGCGTAGGAGGGAGAGGGGGAGGTGTTGGGGGTCGTCCCAAAGGATTGTTGCGCACATCCATTTTCAGCAGAGGCAGAGTGTTCAGACAAAGTGGGATGAGGCGAAGGTCATTGCTGTGGATAACGAGTTCCCTCAGGGAGAGGAGAGAGCCTGGGGGATATAGAAGACAGCTTTACTTGTGCATTAATTAATTTCACTTCAAATAAAAGAAGCATTCCAGTATGTTATTCTAGTGCTTTTCCAAAAAGTGCCTGTACAACATCTTTTGGCGAATGGTCCGCACTTTGTATAACCGGGCAGTGAACTTGCTTTCCACTCACCCTTGCACCCTTACCCATGGTCTCTGGCAGCTGCTTCAGCTTGTTGTGGGACAACTCCAGCTTAACGAGCTCTCCCAGAGCACCGATTTCCTCAGGAAGGTTCTGGAGGAGGTTGTGTGAGATGTCGAGAGTCTGAAGTGCTTTGAGCTGGCCCAGACTCTGGGGGAGAGAGACCAGCTGGTTCCCCAGGAGGGACAGGTAGCTGAGGGAGGACAGTTGGCCAATATCAGGGGGCAGAGCGGAGAGGTGGTTGTGACAGAGGAGCAAAGAGGTCAGTACAGGCAGACTGAGCAGGCAGGGTGGCAGGCAGGGGAGTTGGTTGAAGGAAAGGTCCAGGTGCACCAGGAGAGAAAGGGAAGAAATGGAGCTTGGCAAAGTAGTGAGGAGGCCAGGCAGAGGGTCGCCTCGCGAGTCATAAAAACAGTGTCCTTGAAGAAAGGGAATTTGGAATCAGAGTGGAGCAGAGCAAGGAAAAAAACAAGAATGACACCCAGATTATAAAGTATCACCATTAAACGATTTAAGGCACAGCATTTACAGTATATACAGTACCACTACAGCATATAAATATATTCTCTTGACCAAAAAAAAAATAAAAAATACAATATTTGGACTGAGCAAATGAACAAACCATGGGCTACAAAGTCACATTAGATAACACATAAAATGGCTGAGGTCAAAGTATCAACAACATTGAGCAAGTGAGTACCTCGAATAGCCAGCGAGCGCAGCTGTTTAAGATGAGGTAGGACCTTCAGTGCTCCATCCAGCCCTGGCTCATCCTCAGAGCCCAGTCTGAGGTACTGGACGCCCCTCAGCCGCCCTGGGATGGACCCCCAGAGTACTGGCAGTGCAGCTGCCCCACCCTGGTATACATCCAGGGTCAGCCTAGTATCAGCCAACACAGCAGTGAGCTCCACAGAGGGGGGCAAGGGAGGAGTGAGACACAAGACTGAGGAAGAGGAAGAGGAGGATGAAGAAGAGAGTGGAGTATGATGGGTGGTGGAAGAGGCAGAGGAGCGGCTTGACATTGAAGGAGCCCATGTGTCCATGAGGCTGACGGATGGGGACACAGAGGGAGCAGCAGTGGGCAGGTTCTCATCTCTCTCTGGTTGGTTCACTCCCACCTCTGTCTGACCAGCAGACATCACACCACTTGTGTTGGACAGTCCTGATGCATTGTCCCGTATACTTTTTATAACTACCTTAGGTGCAGCCTCCGCCTCTGATTTCTTCTGAACCTGGGACTGAGCTCCTTCCCGCAGGCTCAAGGCCATCATGTCCACAGAAGGGTCTGATGCTCTGCTTATGGAAGTCGTCCTGGATGGATCACATGCTGTCATTTCCACCACTTCATCCTCCAGCCCCCCTGGCCTCATCCCGTTAGCTGCCTGATTTCCATCCTCTTCTTCGTCAAGAGTTCCCCCTTCGCTGCTTCTCTCCATTGGAGCCACTCTTTAGACTAGACAGCTAGCAGTTAGCTACCAGTCCAGACCAGTACTGTACCAAGGATTCTTTCTGCATGATGTACTCAGGACATGAGATACGTTTATTGTCATAGGAATAACTGCCATAAAATAAAATAAGATAAAGATTTCATGTTAGAGATTGTTTGCTAGCTGACGTTAGTTAGCTAGTACTACCTAGCTAACAAGTAAGACAGCCTTGTGTTACATATCTAATGATACCTGTGGTAACGTCAGTGACCTTTTAGTTCCCGTTAACACTGACACTTAACTTTGCTTATTTTAAATGATGACTGCATAGAAATGTCTCTGAGTTATCGTGTTTCTCCAGTCTGTCCTGTGTCTGTGTATGTCTCAAATCCAGTGTATACTTCCTGCTGCTTCCTTTTTTAAAAGAAAGGTTTGCGTCACAGCTTCCCGTTTGATTTCTTTTACGACTTCCACCGGTGGGAGGAGTCTCACTATCTGTATCAGTGCAAGAGTTGGAAGCCCATTATATCCGCTGTGTTCTGGGTTATAAAACGAGCGCCTCTATGGAGGCGCCGCCAAAGTTTCAATCCGAGGCGGGACCTGTTTGTGTGCAACGTGTGCGCTCACTGTCGGTCCCTGCTCGGCCATCGGGCGGCGCTGTTCATACCAGGTTTGGCCCCGTTACTCACCGTCAACAACAAAATCATCAGACATTGCCCTCTTGCCTTGTGCAGATCAGTAGACAAAACATTAGTTTTTTTAATGGATTGTCCAACGGATACAGAAAACAGAACAGTGATATATAACCACTAAAAACAAATGATTTGCTATAGGCTCACATTGTAAACACATGTCTCAACAGCAGAACTTTTATCTGCATATGAAATGTCACTATAATATCTGTAAAGGGACCCATAGTGTGTCAGTGTTACTCAATAGTGAGTTTATACTGGCCTTATCCATACTTGATGGTATTTTTTTTGTATCTCCTATGCTTTTACTGCAATACTCCTATAGTATTAGGCTATTATAGGATTATAACTGTCATTCTGTTTCGTAAGGGTTACACAATATTATAGGCTTGGTCTATCTTATTTTTGGCCCATAGATAAATGCAGCCTATTCTTGTATTTGGTAATTTGTCTAGTTGTCTAAACTGTCATAATCTGTAAATATATGAAGAAAGCCTGAAGCCTGAAGGCAGCCTTTTAACATCTTTAAACAAATAGGCCTAATATTAAATAGAAGATTTAACTGTAATGAATTGAGTCAGAGGTTGACCATTTTTGTTGAAACCACTTAGTTTAGAAAAGGGGAAAAAATTAGTTTAAAAATTCACATGTGCTGTTCCAAAGGCCAGCAACAGTTCAATATTTGTGAACATAAACAACCCTCTCCTCGGAAAACCTCCCAGCGCCTCTCATGTCCCGGTCATGAACATTTCACTGTTCTGAGTCACTCTCAGTTGGAGCTACACCAGGGTGACGTCACGGGTTTTGGGACAGGAGGACACAATTCCACAACTGTAGAATAAAATGCTAAATGTTAAAGTGAGCCCTTGGGCACAGGAAACAATCATTTCAAAAGCCTGATGAATTTTAATCAGATCTTCCCTTTATAATAGGGCCTACCTGAAAGAATAAAAACTACTGTCACATATCATTTACAGCTCACGGCTATCAAAACTTAGCCTCACTGTGGTGACTGTGGTTTCACCAGAGGGTATCCTCTAAGCGCATCATGTCCTAAACGGAGTGGGGAATTGCTGCCAACTAGGCTAATTGATGATGTTGACAGTAGCAAACATTCTGCGAAGAGTTTTTGAAGAGAATGTCCCAGAACAGCATGCTTGCTTGTGCTTCTGATTTGTCATTTCAGATACAATTTTCTTGTGAAATACAATATTTTATTTTTTAACCGCTATTAGGTCAACATGGCAACTTTGTACATCCTTTATTGACTAAACTATTATGACACATATCTATTTTTGCTAACTGAACAAAGTTCCCCATAGATAATAAGATGATGTTAGGGCGTATAGTTTATTGAATAGCCTACATTGAAAGTGTTGTCAGTGCAGGAGATGGGCATAAAGGAAAAGGAATATATATGTATTTTGAAATTGTTTGACTTTGTAAATTTAAATCAAATGAGGAAATGACCACATGAAGAAACAGACAAAGAAGAACAGAAGAACCAGTAGCCTATATGCACTACTGCTGTTTTTGCTCTAATCTATATGTAAACAATAGCTTAATCTAGCCAATTTTGCGTATTCGGAAATCCATACACATTCCTCCTGATGGTGATAGCATTTCTAAAGAAAGAAAGAAAGAAAGAAAGAAAGAAAGAAAGAAAGAAAGAAAGAAAGAATATAGATAGAAAATCTTCTAGAGTTCTGTCCCAATTTGACATTTTTTTAGGAAATGGTCACGCTTTCCGAAACAAAAATGTGAACATGAACAGCCAGATAAACATAGAGAGGACAAAACAAAATGCGTTCCTGACGCCCTGGGAACGGGAGCCCGCTGAGAAACAAAAACATTGGACAACTGAGGTGCCGAGGGGGTCCCTGAAGTACCCGCTCATTGATTTGACGGGTGTTTCAGCGATGCCGATTGTGATTGGGCACATTGGACACAGTGTCGACTGCGATTGGACGCTTTGCTTTGCGGTGTCGAATGTGATTGGAGGCGTCGTTTTACGTCGCGCCCGCCTCCCAGAATTTGCAAACAAATTGGCAGCAGCCAGGTACAGACAAACTATGGAAGAAATAACAACAACACTTCTCTCTGTGACTCACCAATCAGTGAACTACTTTTAAAGTAATGTGAAGTCAACAAGTGTAGCTAGCAACGGAAGACAAAGTGACTTTTTGCTAACTGGCTGACCACAACATCCGCGGCAGCATGGAAACAGGCAATAACAGTAACAAAAGATGAGTTGTGTGGAGCTCAAGAGAGCAGCCTGTTAGATTATTTAGTCGTTAATGTTTGTGTGAACTTTGCCGTATCACTAGGTAACAACCAAAGACCCACACAAGGTGAATGACGGTCACCAGCATGTTTCCTTTAGACTCGCCATGGAACATCTCCTTCGCAGGTTGTGGCTTCTTGGGTATCTACCACGTCGGTGTGGCAAGTTGTCTGCTGGAGCAGGCTCCTTTTCTGGTGGCAAACGCCAGGCACATATACGGGGCATCTGCTGGAGCTCTTACCGCTACTGCTTTGGTCAGTGGCGTTTGTCTAGGTATGTATCTTTCGGGTAAGCATTTTCCCTCATGACACTGAGCTCTCAAGGAGTTCTCACAGACTTTGTATTTGATTCACAGGAGAAGCCGGTGCGAGCATCATTGATGTCGCAAAGGAGGCAAGAAAGCGATTCCTCGGACCTATGCATCCTTCTTTCAACCTTGTCAAGATAGTGCGCCATATGCTGCACCGCACGCTGCCACCTGATGCCCACCACCGGGCCACAGGGCGACTGGGAATCTCCCTCACCCGTGTGACAGATGGAGAAAATGTCCTGGTTTCTCAATTCAACAGCAAGGAGGAGCTAGTGCAGGTGAGCACAGACCTACTGTGGCTGTCACTACAGTTTTGTCAAAGATGATGCAGAAAGGTTATGCGCCCACCTTAACTATTTGCCCAAGAGCTGCATTTCTTTTATGAGCTTCTTTTTTTTTTATATATTTAGGCATGTGTATGCAGTGCCTACATCCCAGTGTATTGTGGCCTTATTCCTCCCACACTACAGGGGACGGTGAGTAGATCAAATATTATTCAGCATGTGTGCACTTTCCTTTTGTAGACAATTTCTTATTTGCATCAAGATGGTTCATGAAAAGTCATTGCCTCCATGATCTGAACATATGCACAGTTTTGAAGTTTTAACTACACATGGATATCTCATACACACATACAGTATATTGCTGTTGGAGATGTATAACGGTCTGCCTTGCTCCTTTTTATATTATCATCTTTGCTTGAATCTTGTGTTTCCTTTAATTGTGTTTTATTGTTGTCCCTTTTGGCATATTTTTTTTTCACCAGCAGCCACCCCTGTTAGAGCCCTCCCTCTCTCAAGAGTGTGTTTGTTCTGAATGACTACTGTTTGGCAACACTGATTATAAATTCCTCAGGAGTTTCTTAGTATAAGGGAAAACTAGAACTTGTATTTTCGCTGGACATGTCTCTGGCACAAAGGTTTTCTGAGAACTATTGAGCAACACTAGCGCTCCCACCCTGCGTCTGTGACCTTTGTGATGAGTTTGAGAGCGTACACGTGTTTGTGTGCGCCGAGGGCTTGTGACCAAAATTTGAGAGTGGCAGAACCAGATGTGACTGTGTTGGCAAGGGCTTCAAGGTTGTTCTGTCCTGTCCTATCCTCGGTGGCACAAATTTAAAACTTGATGTCACTGCGATCTTATCAGTTGACACACATCGCATGCCTTCCAGCCAGTTTTAAAATCCATCAGCTGATTTAAAAACAAAACAAAATACTGTCTGCTATGCTCTGTGACCTAAATACCATCAAGGCCATCATTCATTTTGGCATCAAAGGATTCGCAGGTCAGAGATTGTGCTATTACTGATTTGTTTCTATTTATCGATTAATCTTATTTATCTGTTATCCTTCAGCGATACGTCGACGGAGGAATCTCAGACAACCTGCCTCAGTATGAGCTGAAAAATACCATCACTGTGTCACCGTTCTCTGGAGAGAGCGACATCTGTCCCCGAGACACGTCAACCAACATGCACGAGCTGCGCTTCACCAACACCAGCATCCAGTTCACCCTCACCAACCTCTACAGGGTCTCCAGGGCACTTTTCCCTCCAGACCCAATGGTAGGCCGCTTGCTTACACCCTCCCCAATACACACAAACACACACACACACATGCACACACACACAGATTAATTGATTGGTAACTGGCTCAGATGGACTTGAGTGAACTCGGTCGACTTCTCTGACTAATGAGAGATGAATGTGTGTGTTTGTTGTGGGTGCAGGTAATGAAGGCCATGTGTAAACAGGGATATAAAGACGCTCTTCACTTTTTAAAGAGGAATGGTAAGAAACGGTGGTTGTGTTGCTTTTCTAACTTTTTCCAAAGCATGTTATGCTCTGGTTATAATAAATCTGTCCGGAAATAACAAGACTAATTTATCTTTTGTACACTGTCTGGTGATCTGGCCGGAAAATATTACTGAGTATGAATACACAGTGTCTCATACTGATAAGCAATTGGAATTTCTGCTTCCTGTTACAACATGTCATTATATCATACAAATCGATAAATTGCATTAAATGTTTTGTTTGTGATCAGGCTTGTGTTGCCCCTTGTGGCTCCTTACTGTATCTATGTATGTATGTATGTATGTATTTATGTACGTACGTATGGTTTGTATGTATGGTTTGTATGTATTGCTTATTGAATAATTCTAAAAACATGGTATCGTTTTTACAAATATATTGATTATTAAAAACTATACAGTTGAACTACTTAAGAACTTACTTCCCCATTGATCCAAGATAGATAAAATGCTTTCACATTTGCTTTTGTATGCAGGCTTGCTTAACTTCAACGGACCTCACAGAGCCCTGCTGGCCAATGGGGAAGAAAATGAGGATTACGATGATGATGATGATGATGATGATATGAGTGATGAAGATGAAGAAGAGGAAAAGCCACATGGAGAAGACGGAGCAATGGTGGTTCATTCCGATGACTCGATAGAGGAGCATATCTTTGAACACCTTCCACCCAACCTACACAAAGGTAACAGAACTTTATAGAGGAGCGCACGCAATAAGTGCAAAAAGAATGAATAATTGTTTATTTATATTTAATGTGTAATGTAATGTATATCTATTGGATTAGTTAATTTAATTCACTCATGACCTTGTTTTCAGATTGAACACCATTCATTTTTCAGTTTAGTGTGTTATGAATGGATTTCATAAGACCAAGGGTTGTAGAATTGAATAAAGTTAAAACGCCAAATCACCAAAATTGGAGTTGGGAGGTTTTCACACGACAACAACGAAAAGCCGCATGTTTATCTTACGTAATACTGTGGCATGTGGCATGGTACTTCTGAGACTGGTTTTCAGACATGGCCATTGTTTTCACTCTGCCTCCCTCTGCAGCTCTAGTGGAGGCTTGCAAGGAGAGGAGGAGCCTGGCACAGTCGCTAAGCAACCTGCTCCCTGTCAGGATGGCTTCAGCTATGATGCTCCCCTATACTCTCCCCCTGGAGTCTGCCATGTCCATGACTGTCAGGTACGACTTAATTACTCTGCACCTGTGCCCATTCCTTCCTTGACGTGCACTGGATAAGTCAAGGCAGCACATTGCCTACTTGAGCTTTATATCGAGAAGTAGTAGAAGCAAGTGCCATTGTCCTAATTTAAGTTGATTCTATATTTTTACTCTATATCCTATAACAGCTATTATCTTGGTTGTGAATACATTCCAGTGGCAGAAACTATTGGACTAGCATCCTATAATTCTAAAAAGATAGACCCACCATTGAGGTCAAGGTATTTTACAGTGTGGCCATACAATAATAATAGCGTGTCCCATCTGTAGACTTCTGGAATGGCTGCCGGATGTGCAGGAAGATATGGTTTGGATTCGAGGGCAGATGGCCAAAGTGCTACAGCGAGTCGTACGTCAGGCCTCCAAAAGCATTTCCCAGCATGTATCTGCTCGGTGGGTGACTATGCAGTTACACACACACACACACCTTCCTACATTTTCAATGACCCACTTATCTCCTGTATTTATAAAGATAGCAGCTCTTCCTTAAAGCCTCTGCATGCTGGTAATGTTTGCTGTAGGTTTTCCTGTCAGCTGGAGCTGCACCACTACCAGTCGCTCCCGTCTCAGCTCAGCTCCGCCAGCCTTTTTCCCACCTGGGTGAATGAAAGCAGCTCCTCCGTCCTGGACGTCATCATGCGTCTAGACCAGTACCAGAGGCAGCTGCTGCCCGGAGTCTTGTGTATCAACATGGACCTGCAAGGCTCCTTCAAAACTGGACCGCTGACCCCAGACAAGAGCCCTCCATCCATGCTCTCCCCACACTGCCTTAACACTCCAGCTGCTGCCGACTCCAGAGAAGCCATCAGCAGTTCTTAGGAGCCGATGACAGTTTTCTGCTGCAGATGCTGCGGCACTGAGGATCAAAGGTGCTGATTCTAGACTCGGGAAGATTTTAAAAGGACTTCAATCAATTTGTAATATGTCTTTACACCGTTACATTTCTATATTTTTAAGCTGCCTGGAAGATGTTTGTATTCTAATCAACCCGTCTGAACTAGAGTGGATAGAAATGGTAATAATTTACCATTTTTACAATTACTGTGTCGTAAATATTTTTCTTGACTAACGCATAATGAAAATAAGTGTTTAACTACAGTCAGGCTGTGTAGCAAGCCCCAGGTCACAACATACATGTGTTGTGTTCATCAGTGGGGTAAATAGCTGCAGACTTGTCACTCAAACTTGGCACATGCACACAAACAGGCATGTACAGAGTTGGAATACAAGACATTACAAAGAAAAATGCGCGCTTGAACTGGCATGTTTTAAAAAGGCAAGCGTTGATGTTTTTGTGGAATGCAGTCAGACCAGCAGTTAAGCGGAGCGTCTCTGCTGCATCCAGTCAGGAGCTCCAAGCCGCCAGCCTCCGCTAGACCGGAAGTGACGGACCGGGGGAGAGAGGAGAGAACAGTGGGACCGCTGGATGGATTCAGACTCTGAGTGGTTACAGGTCAAGTTCTTCAGTCAACTCCATTTATTTTATGCAAGTGTCAATGCAGTATTATAAACAAATACACTGTCTTTATATTCTGTGTCTGTGTATGTCAGTTTATCTAAGGACTTTACAGTTATTTATATGAACACTACAAAACTGCTTTGCTCTGTTTTTGGTCCTTTCATCTTGCTTTATTTAAGTTGTGACTACTTAGGCCTTCTTGTATTAATGAAACCAGTTTGTGATGAAATTTGAAATCTATAATAGAATGTATTTTGGCATTCTGCTTGAAATTCTGTTGATCAGTGATTTGCTTGCTATATTAAAGCTTTCACATTTTTTAAAGGAACCATAAATCACAAAGTAAATTTGATTTTGATTAATCAAAAACATCAATTTTATCTGATGAATGAAATGTGCGGTATTGCTTCATACTGTATTTGTTGTTGCATGTCCTCATTTGATCTGCCACAACATGACATATCTCCCCAGTCATAACCTGATTGTTTAAAGATTTAATTTTCTCTCGCACTATGTACTACAAAAAATTTTAACTGTGTGATTGGGGCCTTTATTGTACTTGATAAGGCAGCTTACTACTTGAATCAATTTCAATACATTTATAAACTCCCTAGATTAAAGCAATCTATATTTAGTCTTCTTAAAATTATGTTCTCGCGGTGCCTAACTTTGGTGCACTGAAAGAACTGCCAAGTGTCAAAATGTTGCTGGGAATAATGTTTTGCATGATCACTAAATAAACAATGTTATTGTTTAACATTAACAACTCCGTCTTGAATCAAGTCTGTGTTTTCTCATTGCTCTAAACACTCATCGATCAGTTAAACAACAATGTTCCCCTCATTACCTAGAAAAGCTGTTACTTACGGTGGAAAGTACACAGGATGGGGAACAGAGAACACATACACAGCGTAGCTTAGAGCAGTGGTTCCCAAATAGGGGTCTGGGGGCCTCTAGGGGTCCTTGAGAGGCTTCCAGATGGTCCCCAGCAAAATGAGGAATACTCACTTTTACTTCACTCATTAGAGGTTAGTACAGTGAAGTAATGTTTTGGAATTACTTTTTATGTAGTTTTACTCTGTCTACCTGTAATAACTATAGAGCTAATGGTTTGTCCTCATTGACAGAGGCACACATACTAAGTTCTTTCATGAAGGTTACAATTTTATTGACAGCCACTAATGGGGTTACAAACAATGTGGAGCAAGAGTCTGCAAGTTGGTCAGGATTACAAAAAGATGCAAATTATTTCTGTGTACATTATATCTATTGTTACTTTTTGGAGCAATAAAAACAGTGAAACAAATAAGCAAAACTGCATGAGACTATGCAAGTGTTCAGCACTACATACAAAACAGTCACAAGAGCACAACGAAAATCAATATCATGACGTCAATGCGACCAGGGAGTTTACTTGGGGGCTAATACCCTCTATTGAACTTTTAACTTTAACCTATTATATAGCCTATATATTATTATTTTTTACTATTGCTTTTTTCTTTAACGTTTATTTATTTTTGACTTTTTATTTACCCCTGGAAGGCATATGTTCTATTTGTTCTTTATTTTCTCCAGCTTGTAAACTTTTATCGGACTTCATGTCAAGTTCTCTTATGAATATAATCTTGTATGAATATAAATCACATGCAATAAAAAAGAAAGGTCAGCTGTAACCCATACATAGAAACATCACATCACCATGACACATACCCACATAAACTATCATTAGTTTCCACAGGAGGGAAGTGTTTGTCCCTCAACCAAAACACAGAGGAACACAATGAGCTCGCTTTTGTTTTGTTTTTTTGTTTTTTTTAGTCAGTTCTTCATACTAAAACACAGTCAGAGTGAAACAGACAATCATACATTTCAGTCTCAAAAAATAAATGGACAAAATGTTAACAGGACAAGACAATTAGTGCTATTATATACAGTATATATATATATAAAAGGTTCACGTCCGCCGCCATATTGGCACCGCCAGTTTATTGTATGCACAATACCGTAATGTCTGCAATAGAGGCGCACACCGGGATTCCCTTGAGCGGCACTTGTTACGTACAGTTACATAATTATGTGCAAGTCATTCTGTTCAAGTCCAAGTCATATATATCTAACAACCAAGCTAATGTCATGTGGGGTTTCCTGGGTTTGGGTGTCCTTGATATGAAAATGGCTGGCTTAGAATACAGCTTACAAGTTATTTTATACCCAAGAGATATAAAGACAAAATATTTGTTGATTTGATTTCAGTTATAGGAATGGAGCTCCTATATGCTTTGCATAAGTGTGTAAGCATCATTCTTATGTTTTACGGTATGATCCTCTCCACTTGATAATGCCTTCAAGTGCTGTCGGAAATTTCATTGTTACAAACTGAGCAAGAACATGAACAACCAACAAATGGCCCGTGTTTCCGCGTTGTGACGTTTTGGAGCGGAGAGCGTGGAAGCTGTCGACTACTGATGGTAAAAGTTATGCATTTTATTGTTATGTTTTTGTTTGTCATTCAAGTAAATAATTAGTGTTGATGTCTCTATTTCACTATTTTGTTAACTTTTAGTTGTCACACATGTTGTGTAGGCAGCTCTAAGTAGCTCTGAGACGTTTGCTTTCTAAAATAAAACAACACCAGCAAAACAAAATAGTTTTGTTATGAGGTCCAATCAAATGGGGGTGTGGCAGAAGAGAAACCACTTAAAGATTGGAGGTGGCGCTCAATTCATAATGAATTGGGGAAAAATTGGGGTTTTCATTTACTAAATAATGAATAGGCAAATAGATGAGGGCGTAGACCTACTGTGCTTCATTAGTCTACCTGCTGAAACTGATTGGGTTTTGTTTTGTTTGATCAAGCTAGAAAGCTGTGCAACAACTAGCAAATCTAGTTTGGTCTTGTTATCCATTGTTGAGAGATTATATTAGATGGTCATATTTTTAATATCCATTTTGGACGTCTTCCTTAGTCTTAATGTCTTAATCCTGTCATAAACAATACTTCATTGTTGATTATTATATTTGAGACCACTTGGCCCATCACCGTTCGTTAGGTGTAATGCTATAATGTATATAATACATTATAAATGTAAATAAATGTAATAATAAAGAAAAAATCTATTAAAATTGTCAGCAAATGGCCATACAAGCTGTGGTATTGGGATATTGAGTAAATGCTGTCGTATAACTTCTGATCTCGGAAGTAGGAGTTTACGAGGAGCACTTGAATGCAGCACCAGACTGCCACTCAGTCAGAAGTTTGTACCGAAGTTCATGGCTTCGTTCCGTGTTTTCTCGCCAGGGGGCGCAGCCTGAGGGAAGCTCAATCCAACCGATCCACTGAGTCTCTCCCCGTACCATGAACTGAATCTGTCCGGGATAGACCAGGGAAGATGGCGGCGACTGACCGTTCCCGGTCCGAAGCTGCTAAACAGCGACGGCAGGATCAGCTGCAGCGATGGCTGGGTTCAGAAACGGACCGGACGGGCCCGGACGGCCGGGAAACTTCGAGCGGTTCCGGGACGCGGCGAGCGAAAGTTCGGTTCGCCCAAGGTGCGGTGTTTATGGCTGCCTGCTCCGCCGGGGACCGGGAGGAGGTGGCAGCGCTGCTCAGACAGGGAGCTGACATCAACCACGCCAACATAGACGGGCTGACAGCGCTTCACCAGGTAGGAAGTTTACTCTGGGTTTAATCAAAGTGTTTGTGTGTTTGTGTGTGAGCTGCTGCGTCGCTACAGGCTGACACAGCCAGCACCGCGGCGCTAACAATATAACGCTATGAAAACAAAATGACCCCTGCAGCAAAGTAGCATTACTGTAACAAAATCGAGGAGGCAAGTGAAAATATCTGATTTATCTAACCTTTTCCACCACGTTTCACACAGGAGCGCCTGTAGCTTTATATACTGATCTCATCACTTCATCATCTGGATTGTTTTCAAAACTTTCCGGCCTTTATGGAGAGTTTATTAGCCTGTTGGTAGGCTGGGTCCTCCGCACTGCTGCATACTAGTAAAATGACTTTCTTTCTCCACGGATGGGGAGCTCGATACGGACAGAAAGGGGAGAGCAGAGAGCAGACAGTAAAACTGGTCACCTCGGAGCCTGTTGGATCATTTTTAGACATTAACAGACACTGACTGACAGGCTTATGACAGACGGCTCCTGGTGGCATCTCTGAAAACTAATTTGACTTCAGGGACTTTTCATCATCTGATCAATAGGTCTGCAATATTGTAAGGCAGGCAGCCTGTTGATGAAAACACATCAGCTTGTTCAGAGAGAGTCGTGAATTAATTATATCATCATCACTATCAGCAGGGAAAGTGTGTTAGAATCTAATAGGATGCTGTCCAAGGATCATTTTCCCTTCCTTTCTTAATACACTTGCTCTGCTAACAACTTGTCCTCGGTTGTGGATGAGTGGACCAAAATGCACATGCATGTCCCAAATAGGCTACGTTGCTTCTGAGCATGTCCCAGCCTAGCGCAGCTCGGCCTGTGCTGCTGCTGCTCCCTCCCTCCCCTCGGCTTCAGTCATAACACAAGAGGAGCAGCACCAGTCTGGACAACATCACTGTCATACAGGCCCTTGGTGATGCAGTATTTCCTCTGCTTTTATGATACCGCATGCCATAAACACATCGCTGTCTCTTCACGCACAGCGAATGCACAGCCCCGGATGGATTTCACTCTCACATTGTGGTATCTAAACGTAGTCAACGTGAAGTGATGTCATGTTTTGATGGCTGTTTTTTTCCCCTAAATTAAGGCGATAACTGTATCTGAGTTGCCTTCGCCCGACCTACTCTGATGAGCGAGCGACCATGTTTGAGCCTGGATACTCTGTAAATGTCCCTTCCTATTGGTCTATCTATACATCGGCCTGTCACCCAGTGTGGTCCCTCTCCTGCCGTCCATCCCTTTCTCCCCTGTGGCTCACCGGTTGCCTGGCAACTAGAATTAAATATAGGCCCACACTCCAAACTTTCCATCCCTTCCATCCAAAGCCTTTCTGTCTTCTCCCTCTCTCTCGTTGCTCACCCTTCTCTCTCTCCTCTGCCCCCCCTCCTCTCTCTCTCTCTCTCTCTCTCTCTCTCTCTCTCTCTTACTCCTCTGTCTCTCGTTCTCTTTGCCAAATCCCCATGGTAGGGACTTTAGGGATTTCAGATGAAGAAATGGAAAACATTCCTCAAACTGCACAAGCTGCTGTTGTCAAAGGCGATTTCCACAATGAGTCACTTGATGACCCAGTGAGGGACTGCTAGGAGGCTGTGCACCCTCGTAACACAGAGGGTGTAAGAAGTGCCCTCTGTTCGTTCGGCTGAGAGCACCCACTTGTTAAGAGGGTTCCCCCTCCGCTGCGAATCAACTCCGCTTTTTACGAGCTCCTGGCTCCGGAGAGTACAAGCCCCATCTGGGGATCTTAAACTGAGTGTGGTTTTGTTTTATCCACCACACTACCTGAGTTGACTAATTATCTCATGTTTTGAAGGAGGGTGGGGACTTAAATAGCTTTGTGATTAGTTGATTTAGCCCAAAAGGAAAGCCTCTTACGTGGCTTAAGACAGGCAGCCTGATGGAGAAGGCTCTCTGTGGCTGCAGACACTAGCTGCCGTCACATTTCGCAGTGTAACTGTAATAATAGTGAATCAACTGTAAACGCAGTCACATTTGGGAATTTGGCCTTTTTCTGAGCATCAAAACAAATCACAGATCAGGCTGTGAATCATCTCTCTTGGTTAGGTAACATCACTTTCTTCAATCATAGCAAAGTACAGACAATAAGGATTCATACTTTGCCTGATTTTGTCAAAACGTTATTTGAAAATAAATAACAATAATAATAACAGGTTAATTGCCTGTCTCCTCAAAAACGCATGGTTGTTATATCAATAGAGAACACACACTTTTTCTGTGTCTTAATTCAGGATGATTTCCATCTGTTTTGGAGGTATTTGTAGTCATTTGTATAGTTGTTGGTATAAAAGGCTTTATAAAGGGCATACTCAAATCCTAGACCTCTCAGGTTAGATATTATATTGATTCCTTATTAGCTAAAATCAAAGCAACATATCATAACACCATGGGGTCATCATGGGATGCATCTTGGGACTCGTGTTGGATCACATTGAGATCTTAGCTGCAACTTGCCCTAGGAAAAGCAGCTAAATAGACACGCTGTTTCCCTTCTGCTACAAAACGACTATTTTGGAAAAGAAACTTGGGGGCATTTAGCAACTCTCTTAACAGAGAGTCATTACGATAAGTAGACACTGTAGTCATTGTTTTATGCCAGTGCTTTAGTTAAATTCAGTGGATTTTATAACTGTCTGGAGTTTTTTTTTTACAAGCAAACCAAAGTCAAGGGAGTGTGGAAGTCAAAAAGACCATGAAAAAAAAATTAAATGGCCTACATAGTTTACAGCCTTAACCACAAAGTATGCAGCCTTCCTCTCTACATAGGAAACCATATTCTGACTGATGTGTTGTATCTGTTTTCTATTTGTTAATGTGTTTCTCTAATCAGGCACTTGTATAGCCATCCATAATCTGAGTGTGTGTGTGTGTGTGTGTGTGTGTGTGTGTGTGTCCTCTGGCAGGCCTGTATTGATGAAAATGCTGAGATGGTGCAGTTTCTGGTGGAGAGCGGGAGCGACGTCAACAGAGGAGACAATGAGGGCTGGACTCCTCTCCACGCTGCCGCCTCCTGCGGATTCATCCAGATTGCCAAGTTAGTGTTGGCCATCGCCACACCGTCATATTATCTCCCTTGAGATTTTAGTAGACTGGGTATTTAGAGAGTATTCTTAGGTCTACAATAAATTTGAATCAGTGTAGAAATAATTGAAATGTTATCAAGATCATGTACATGTGAAGTATGACCGGAAATGAAATTGACAATAGGGGTGTCAGATGTCATACATTCATGTAATATTTATTCGAATCATTCATTTTATATTTCAGTTACACTCTAATGAATGTTTGTGTGTGTGAAGGTACCTGATCGAGCACGGTGCACATGTCGGGGCGGTGAACAGCGAGGGAGAGCTTCCTCTGGACGTGGCCACAGAAGACGCCATGGAGAGACTCCTCAAGGGTGAAATCAAAAAACAAGGTCAGGAACCGCTGTGTACTGACATTAATGCCTCAGCACCGAGTCCCATGATGCATCTTGTGCTGCTGTCCTGGTGGGACTTGGCTACGCACGCAGTCTGAGCAATAAATCCGTGCTCAGGGCAAATATGTGACAGGTGGAAATGTCATCAAGGCAGTGGCTTTGTCAACATTTTAGTTACGGCTGCATGCTTATGGCTAAAATGATAATGCTCCTTATTTTGCTACATATTGTGATCAAAATGATGAATCATTATTATTGCGCTCAATGATTTGAGGAACAAAATTATTTTACCACACTTTTGCCATTTCATACCAACATCCTATTTTTAATAACAGCAGGCTGTTCTAAGTGAAATTAAATGTTTAAATATTGCCAATATTCTAAGATTGTGGAACCACAAGTAGCAATGTATGGTCTAATTATGCTAAATTAATTGTGCAGCCCTAATTTCACTGGAAATAGAAGATTGGCTCTAGTCTATAGTACACATTCATGCTTATATATGAAGTATGATCATCAGATCATGATTCCCAGATGCTGTTGATGCTTGAAATCATGCAAGCATATTGTAGTTGCTATACTGTGTATGTCATGTGGTTTGTGGTTCTCAGCAGGTTTGGCATTAAAATTGTTCTTCATGAGCAAAATCAGTTAGGAAGTCATATAGGGCTCAACCTACTTGGGAGGGAGGGGTGGGAATGAGGCGTTGAGAATGAAAATCTCTATAATCATATTCATAAATTCAAGGCCCCAAAATGCCTCGCTTGCTTTGATTTTTTTTCCTGTCTTTCAGAGCAGTCACATTTGAGGCATATGTTTAGCTCAGAGGAGGCAAAAATAGGCAAAGAAATGAGGGCAGAGTCCCGCCCCGTTCCAAGTTTCTGTGACCTCCATTGTACTGAATTATAATGAGGCTCCAAGCTTATTTTTGTCACTGTCAAAACACGTCCTTGAGGTCCATAATGTAACTGAAATCACAGATAATGCTAGTTTAGGTAGAAGGGCCTATAAATGTTTTTGTTGTTGTTGTTTTGTTTTTGTTAACAGTGCTGCAGCTTACAGTATATATTATAGATTTGATAGGCAGGTTTTTTCAGCTTTAAAAGCATTTAGTAAATGTTTCGTCTGTTATCTCTTAGATCTAACTTCATGTTTGGTTGTGTGTTTAACTGTGTTTATATATGTGTGTATCCTAGCCATAGACGTGGACAAGGCCCGTAAGGAGGAGGAGAGGATCATGCTTCAGGATGCCATGGCGGTATTGGCAGGGAGTGGCGCTCTCACACCTCACCCAAACACCAAGGCAACCGCTCTCCACGTAGCCGCTGCCAAGGGCTACATTGAAGTCCTGAAGTGAGCATCAGCCCACACACATAGGAGCAATGACAGCTCGTTAGCTTATTTTGGTATTGTACCAAGTCAAACCGGGCGCCTGCTTTTATTCATAGCCTTGTCCTTTCCTCCTTCCCTTTTGTTCCCCATTCTTCTTCTCCCCCCTCTTTTTTTTTTATCTCTCCCTCTCTTTCCTCCCCTCTCTCCCCCGTCTCCCCTTCCTCTCCTCTCATCAGGGTGCTGCTGCAGTGCGGGCTGGATGTGGACAGTAGGGACATCGACGGCTGGACTGCCCTGCATGCGGCAGCTCACTGGGGGCAGGAGGAGGTGTGCACCCTGCTGGCTGACAACATGTGCGATATGGGTGCCGTCAACAATGTGGTGAGGGGAGAAAAGAAGAAACACATGCACACACACACACACACACACACAAACAACCCTTCCTTTACACAGACTCTGTGATCAAAGCCTTTGCAGCGGTCACATGCTCAGATCGGATCATGCAGTGTGAATGTCCTTGTAGGGCCAAACCCCTCTGGATGTTGCTGATGAGAACCTAGTGGACACTCTGGAGGAACTACAGAAGAAACAAAACGCTGTAAGGCCGCATTCACAACAGGCTACACTATCTCACTTGGTTAGATAAACGTGATATGATTGATAGTGTTACAGTGCCGAATGTTCTCTGTGTTTATGTGTGTTTATATTCCTCTTCAGTTACGCACTGAGAAAGAGAAGCAGGCTCCTGTTATTGAGACCAGCCCACAAATCTCCATGGTACCAGTTCGCACACGCAGGTCAGTGCCAGTGTGTTTGTGTGTGTGGGCATGTGTTTGTGTGTGTGTGTGTGTGTGAGTGTGTGTGTGTGCGGGCACGCGCCAGGCTGCTCCTCAGCTGAATCCCAAACATCACAGTGTACCAGTAGTTTGCATGCAGGTATGATGTTAAGAGTGCCAGCATTCCTTTGCATCAAATTTACTCCTATCCACTGACACTGCAGTGGGAGATGGACAGCCAAAAAATGCATCAATGACATTGCTTTGTTATCTGCCTGGATGGTCTGTTGCTGCAGAAAACACATTATGATATTACCCAAACATTTGATCCCTCTGGTTTAACTGGATGTAGGTTTGTGTAAGTTTGCACTTGCATCACATGTCGACAAAAGGTTACAAGAAGTATGCAATAAGCGATTAAGTAAAAATCTGTTGGTTGAAGTTACATACAGCTAAACAGTTTGTGCGTTCATGTGCTGATGGGAAGGTTCGACATCTGGGACTTCCATGTTGGCTCCTAAACAGCGTTGATTCATGTGCTGTATTGTCGGAAGACATAAAATTACACAAACATGGACGTCCTGCAGCTTAACAAGCTAAATTGACGAGCTTAATTTAAACAAATGTTAGGTTAGTCTGGCTAACTACAAAGGTGCATGCATATGGGTTTTCTTACTGTTGAGTGACACACAACTTTATTTTTTTGCCTTGTTTATAAAGTTAAAGATCACCATTGTGTCATAACTCTGAACCAAAATCTTTTCTGAATTTCCAACTTAATCATCAGAATTCATCTGAAATTCCCAAGTAGGAAATACATTTTTCCAATATATCCGATAGCGCATGAATGCACAAAGTGATCTAGGGTTAAATCAGTGATTACACACATTGCATCACAGAGTGACCCACTGTTCCACCCACCGATTTGTTGATTGGCGCATGCTCGCTCTAATTGGCTGCACGTGGAATGATTGCCTTCACTGATCAGCTCCTGCATGCCACCTGTTGTTCTACTCCACCCTGGCCCCGCCCCCGCAGGACCTCTATCTCTCGTATGAGCAGTAAGGAGAAGATTTACCTCCACGAGCGGGAGAAGCACCCTCCTCCGGCCCTGCAAAGCAGCCCAGCTGAGGAAGAGGAGGAGGAAGGCCAGACAGGCCAGAGCCAGACCCAGACCCAGACTCAGACTCAGGCTAAAGCCTCCAGCAGCTCCAGTTCAGAGGAGGAAAGTGAATCTGAGAGCGACGCAGAGTCGGGTGAGAGGATCTCCTGGTGCCTTTCATCTGAAGGGAGCGTGTGGTGTCATTACTTAACAATACTTGAGAGAGACCTTAGCATATATCTTTGTCAGATGGATTTTTTGATACCCAGAGTGCATTACTAATTGCTGACCTTTCCTCGGCCGCTGCAGAGAAAGCTAAAAACCGAGAGATAATCAACAACTTGAACAACAAACGCAACACCACCGCCGTCCTTGCTACCTCCATGTCAACCAGTACTGCAGCAAACCAAGTGAAAAAGGTAAGCCTGGTTAGACACTGTGCACACACTTAGTACCTGCACATCTGGAATAGGAAATGCACTGCAAATGTGCCTCTTTTACCTGCTGTGACTGTGAGATGGTGACTGCCTGTTTACTGGCATGTAGCAGGAACCAAGCAAGCCCCCAACCACCGAGGCCCCGGGCTCCTGGAGAACGTCTCTGCGGAAGGCGGGCAGCTCGGTGACTCTGGGCTCGGCTGGAGTGTCTGATCCGAGCCAGGACTCCAGCAAGCCTCCAGAGTCCGGCCTGGGCATGACCCGCTCCGCCTCCAGCCCCCGCCTCAGCTCTGAGGCCGACACCAAGGTGAGAACCAGAACGATTCACCCACCCATAAAACCACTGCTACAGTTTAATAAATCTACAATGACAGGCCCAATAAATGCTGCTTTTACAGCTTTCATTCTCATAGTTACATGTTCATTAAAAAGAATTCTGAACTGAACTCGCACCTCATTCGCAGGAGCCGAGGCTCGCCCGGGTGCCGCCCACTCCGACGCGTAGACTTTTCAGTATTCCAGACAGCAACCCTGACAACTCTAACAGGTGGGCCTTTGCTCTCATGTGTTTACGCGCTAGTGAAACGAGAATCTGTTTTTCCGAGTCACTGCATATGTGCCCTTGTCACCCTGTCTCTCTCTCAGCTGGCTAAGCCGTAGCTCTTCTTACACCCGGCGCCTTCATAGTCAATCAGGGAGTGATCTCACTAGCTCCAACCCCTCTTTGCCTCGCAGGTCAGTCACGCAGCCCACTGCTCCTCTTGCATTTGTTTGCTCTCCTGTGTGTGTGTGTGTGTGTGTGATTGTATTTGCAGTGTCACACAGCTTATTACATTGCGGCAATGAATACTGTTTTGTGTGGGGCTGTGAAAGATGGCTTTATATTTGCAATTTCCCGTGGGTTGTCTTGTTTCCAGCTCATCTTATGGAAGGAGACTGGATGACCCCACGGTGACCTCAGCTAGCACAGGAACAAGCTCTGCTGGACTGAGCCGCCTCAATAATCTAGTGGCCCAGAGGTACTTGATGATTACGTGTTCGTCTGTCAGAAGGCACAGTGAAACATTTTCCTCACTTGTCTCAAAGGTCTCATTTGTCTCTCTCTGTCTCTCTCTCTCTCTCTGTCTCTCTCTCCTCCCTCAGACTTGCTCAGGAACAGACGGAAAAGAAGGACCAGTCTGCCGTCACCACCTCCAACTCTGGGATCACGAGCACAGGCGAGACTGAGACCAAGCAGAGGCGCAAGTGAGTCAAGGCAGCTGGTTCTGTTCCTGCATTTACAGTGTCTGTCTGTCTGTTATGGCTGTTGAAGGGCCAGTCCCTAACAGCGGGCCCGATGCTGCTGCACTGTAGCTGAGGGTGTTGTCTTTGCTTTGTGTAGGTCCTATCTGACACCGGTGCGGGATGAGGAGGCCGAGGCACAGAGGAAGGCTCGCTCCCGACACGCACGGCAGTCCCGCCGCTCCACTCAGGTATAAACAGGAGGAACCTTCTAGCTGTGTGACCTTCTACTCTGTTTATGGACCTCAGCAGTACTGTGTGCTGGCCTGATACTTAAGAAGACGGTTTTATCTTTCTTTCATAACAAGGGGGTCACACTAACAGACCTGCAGGAGGCGGAGAAGACCATGAAGACGGACAACAAAGGGAGGGAAAAGAAAAAGGAGGAGGAAGAGAAGGAAAAGGAGAAGGAGGCCAAACAGAAGAAGGGAGAGGAAGGGGTGAGAACGATATTTCAGAGTCAAAGGCCTGTGATGGCTGCCCTGTTAAATGCTGCACATTGAACTCTTATGTAATCCCATGTGACGTCACATTGCGGGGGACCCTGTGTTAACAGGAAGTAAGCTGGAGGTCTCGTATTGCCAGCCTGCAGAAGTCGGACCTGCTGGGCCTCACGCAGCCCGCTGGCACTCCGCGGCCTCAGACCTCCGACAGGAGAGGTACGCAGCACCGTCTCCATGCCTAACACATTTTAATGCGTTGATGTTTGAAAAGGTCGAACTTGACAGTGTGCTTGTTTAAAGTACTTGATTGGCTCTTAAGTGACTGCTGTCTGGTTTTGTCCCAGATGCTGAGGCCAGTACAGGGGAGAGTGAGACGGAGCGGTGGGCCAGGGAGAGCAGGGAGAGGAGACGAGCTCGGGCCAGGAGGAGAGCGCAGAGGGCCGGGGAGGTGAGCACACTACTTTTTAATAACGACTTTTCTTCTATAGCATCAATCCAGCATGGATAACAAAGTGCTTTCTTTAAAAATATGAAAATATGCTGTAACAAAAAGAGACGAGCAATAATTTCACAGCAGTAATAAAAGATAAAGGGAAGACATCAAATGAGTGGCAATAAAAAATAAAAAACAATAAAAAGGGGCTAGTCATTGTTGCAACGTGACATTGGAAGATGTCTGGCTTTTATAATAACATGCTGTGTCATCTGCAGAGTGATGATAATGATCCCAGTGGAGAGGAGGAGTTTGCAGGCAGTGGGCTGGAACCACAGGTGTGTGTGTGTGTGTGTGTGTGTGTGTGTGTGTGTGTGTGCATGTGTGTGCACACACCTAACTGTCTTTTTGTGTCTGTATTTAGTTCTGGTCTTGGTGGACCGTAACCTGAGACACCGATCATAACTCTGCTTGTTTTCTCTGTTTACAGACAGACCGACACTTGAGCTCCAGGTATGGATCCGCCCTTTGACCTTTTTTTATCTGTCCTATTTCTTCATTCTGTCAGCACAGTGGATATGATAGCTGTATCTCTGACCTCTGCTCTCCACTCAGGTCTGACATATCCTGCAATGACTGTGTCCAGGGAGGAGGCTCTGAGACCAAGGATTATAAAAAGGTAACCAGACTGAGCTGATACTGAAGTCAGCAAACCTGTTTCCTTTATTGATCCCAGTTACTCACTCTGTTTGTTGTGTGTGTGTGCGTGTGTCAGCTGTTTGAAGAAGTGTCCAGAGAGAACAGCCAGCTCCAGTCTCAGCTGCAGGACACCCAGAGGATTGTCAGTCAGACCAGGGTGGACCTGGAAAAGGCCACACAGGTGACACACAAGCTGAACACAAACTCTGACACCATGATCATCCCCACACAAAGTCAAGAGGAAGCATTTGAAATTGGTTAAAACAGACAGTTATCCATGTTCCTGGTTTTTTGATTTTGGCGACCTCTTTGGCGCCAAGCGGTAGATCTCTTGGCAATCAAACAGTTTAGCCAGCACTGTGATGTCTTTTTTTCCTTGGATTTCCTGTTGTTGTGGTCTTGTCTTTGTCTGTTCAGCCATGATGGCTATCACTGCTCATGCTAACTACCCAGCTCTTCTTCTGTTTATTCCAAACAAAGCTTTTGCGGCTGCCGGAAACAAAACGTATCTCTTCCTGTGTGAATAGTTCTGCTTTTTTTTTTTTTTTTTTTTTTTTTTTTTTTAACCCTGGGAAAGACCTACCCAACACTGGGTGTTTACAACAACAAATGTAAAAGCTTTCATAACTGGCTATAGGTTGAATCACTATTGTGTTAACATAGAGAGTAGCAAAATAGACATTTATTTATATGAAAATGTCACAGATTATTACTTTAAGTGAGCGTGTCTGGTAGCTAAATGCAAAGCTTACTTTCATAATTTACTTGGCTCTTCTACTGATCATGCAGCTATACTGCTGAGATGCTGATTTCAGTGTTATTTGTCTGATGTTTCCAACAGAGACAGGAGCGCTTCAGTGACTGTTCGGCCCTGCTGGAGCTGGAGAAAAAGGTACGAGTCACTGCCTGTGGGAATTACCTGTTGTTGCTTCAACTGCCACACTACTGCCACCCTGCTTTCTGTTGACACTCTCTCCCCCTCTCTCACTCCACTTCCCCTCTCTCACCTATCTCCACTCCAACTTTCTCTGATCCCCACCTCTTTCTTTCTCCCCTATATCACTTCCTCTCACTTCCCACCCCCACCCACCCACCCCCACGTGTTTCTCTGGCATCAGGAGCGGAGGATATTGGAGCGGCGTATGGCAGAGCTGGAGGAGGAGCTAAAGGTGAGGCGAGATTCAGAGAGACAGACGTTCATAGCCACAGACACTTTGCATGCTCCTGCTTGATTAGCTTGCTTTAGCTTGTGCAAATCACCAGCGTTGTGGAAGTACACTGTAGCAGCTGATGAAAAGCAACTGATACTTTATATATACTCCTCTGACTTTCTTTAAGGGTTGTGTTTAGGTTGATTATATTATACCTTACAGGTTTATTCTATTGTATATCATATTAATAGTTGTTTCCCCTTATCCAGTCGAACGACTACCTCAAATATTTATTCCACCCATAATACATCTGAGCAGATGTAGTGCCAGCCACTGGGGTAATTCATTGTCTGAGAGAGATCTGTCATATGTGCAGACAGGTGTTTGATGTTTCTGCTCCATACACTCATCATTTTGGATGCAAAATGACACAATAACTCTTAGAATTGTAGATGAGCTGCTTGAATTTGAGGCTATTTTCAGGCATATTAAATGAACAGATAAAGAATGATAGCTCTTTTTCTACATGGCCCGATTTCAAGATGTGAAAAGTATTTGGATGAATAAAGATTGTATTCAATGAAATAGTCCTTTTTAGGTTTTGAGTAAAAATTCTTTCTGTCTGAAACACAAACACCACCAGACTCTTATTTTCATGTTCTCTTTTTAGCCTTTTTACACTTCAGTGTATCACTATGAGGATTCAGATGTGACATCTTGGCTCTAAATTACTCTTGGGAAGTCTGCAGTACATGGTTTGAGTAAATGAGAACCAGGGTCTGATTTTATCAGTCCAACTTCTAATATCGAATGGAAGCTCTGGAGCAGGGGCATGATGGTTAAAAGCTGAAATGATCACACAGCTAGAATTATAGCATTTCACATCCAAAGTTACCAGAGTACAGCAGCGAAAGATCACTGTCCTAATATTTTTTGGGCTCGCACTATATATAAAAAGTTACTAACTTGAAAATGACCTAACTGTATCCCCCTCTGAGGCTTGAGGCCATGCCATTTTTTTCCACTTAGCTGTAATAAACACCACATGGAATAAGTGTTCCTCCTCTATTAACTAAATCAGCTTTGTTTTTTGTTTAATTGCCCCTTCAATATGTTACTCCTATTTACTAATCTTCCTTAATAATGTGAAACCAAAATAAAATCATACAATGGAATCTAAAGTACGGTTTTATTTTGAAAAGATTTTCATTATGGATTTGTGTTAAAACAAGCTTCATTTTACCATCAGGTTCTGGGCGACTTGAGAGCCGACAACCAGCGTCTTAAAGATGAAAATGGAGCACTGATCCGTGTCATCAGCAAGCTCTCCAAATAGACGGAGAGAGAGACGCGAAGAGCAAGCAGGGAACCCCCCTCCCTCCATCCCTTCCTCCCTCCTTCCACACATTCCTCCCAGTGCCAAAGAGCGAGAGAGAGGGGGAGAGAAGCAACAGAATGTCCTACGTAAACGAGCACCATAACTTGACTTGGATTGTGATGCCTCTCTATAGTCCCGAACAGTTGGAGTGGCTTTTGTGTGCCTTAATGCCCATTTCTCACAGGAAGACCTATGGCATGAAGGCCTGCGGCTATGGTTCGAGGCTCCCACAGTAGCAACATGAGACTTGACAACGGCCAAATGCCCATGGCTTGTGCAACACAGAAAACACTCTATCTACAACTGTGCATCAGGGGAACACTAATATGCACACACACATTCCTACGCGTGCATCACATACGTCCTCGATGCACATTCCACCAGCGCCCAAGGCAACTTGGTCCTTATAGCTCCCACTTAGTATTTAATTTTTGTGAACACAGTCACGCAACATATTCACGAGTTTACCCCACGATCTACTAACAATTAGCCCCATTCTAATCTCTCCACAAATGCACTAAAGGTTTTGGTGTAGTTCATCAAGTAACCCAGCTCCTCGGTTTTGTCAAACAAAGACGCTGGGCTGAAAACACATTTCAGGCTCTGTCTTCACCTTCAACAATGTCCTGATTACAGGGGAAGTCCGTGAAGCTCTCTGTTGGGTAGTTTCATTCCACATGCAAGTGTTTGAACCCACCTACCTCTCCACCTATGCACTTCCCCACATGTATTTTTGTGACCACAGACACACTCCATGCTCTTAAATGACCACAGATCCAGGTCAGTCGACCACAGCACTTTACTCTGCAAAGCAATAACAGATCTGTGAGGCTTTGCCCGTCCTCCAGATGAATAATCTTGTTTAGAGCAGCACCTTCTCACTACAACCTGCCTTGAGGCAAGTAGAGGGAGAAGTAATGTCACCCATAGCTGAAGGTCAAAGGTCATTGCACAATATAGAAATTGCTGTTCTGTAAAAGCCTATTATGCTATGCATTGTTTTTAATTATTACCATTGATAAAGATATTATTTTCATAGTTTTCCATTGTCAATTCCTCTCTTTTGCAAGGGAGCATGGTTATGTGTATTATATATGTGTATAAATATTAGTCCTGAATAATAACCTTTTGAAATAAGATTTCATGTAGTCTTCTTCCTTCACATGTTGGTTTTCTAATATATTAAATGGATGTTCTGCACCCTAATAAAGAAAGTGTGTTTGTAGTGACTGGCTGGTTATTATGTACGCATTAGCTAAGTATCATCCTTCTCCACCACATCAAACACATCATCAGTTAGTCAGCTAATGTATAAGTTCAAGCAAAATATTTAATCTTCCTTTCACGATGATGCATCATACCACTGTGCCCATCCCAAGGTTGAATTCTTGCTGGGATGCCTGGCTTCTTAGTAACATGCTGTGGACGACAGAGTCATCAATCTGCTCACCTTTGTGATTTGTGATCACCTGGAAGTTTGCATACTGCTGCTTCAGCCATACCTCTCTACCTCACTCCCATCACCCCACTTACAGTGTTTCTTCTACTGTTTCTGGTAGCCAGATGTCCTGCATCACTGGGGAGAAAAAAGAGGAACAGAACAGCTGCAACATTGTCTGCGACACTCACACAGAATGAGCTGAACAGGGGAATAGGGCAACACAGACCCAGTTACATTTTGTTTGGACTATTATATTGATCCATTGTTACTCCTAGGTGTACAGTACGTCATGATTGACTTGAGTGACATGACATTTGTGCGGTTACAACTTCTGGATGAACAGCCAAGAGCGCTTAATAGACTCTTGGGTAAAGTTATGAGAATCTTAGTGTCTTTTGAGCTCCCATCCACACGCACCAAAGTGTACTAACACCAGTCATCCATCTGTTTGTCTCATCTGGGTGAGGAGAGATGGACCACTGTCCTGTAGGGATAGAACTGCTGACAACAAGCTGAGCTCCTAATAAGGTAGGCCAAGCTGGCCGAGGCTCTCTCTCTGTAAATATCCCTTAGGTCTGAGAAAGACAGAGAGGAAGGGAGCTGGGGAGGAAGAGGGAAGCGGATGGATTGCAGCCTTATATGGGCAAAGCACTGCTTTTCCCAGGGTTTGTGGCTCTGACCCCCGGCATGGTGCCAGATGCAGCACCAGCGGCTCCTCAGCGCCACCAAGAGGGAGAACCTTTATAGTGCTACAAAACCATTACACATGCTGCCGCACTTACAATGAGCACAGAGTAAGTAGACGAAATATCCTAGTCCTACATCACTAAAACTAAGGATGAAGAAGAAGAAGAAGAAGAAGAAGAAGAAGAAGAAGAAGTGGAAGGAAAGGAATAAAATAAAAGCTAAGGAGAGAGGTGGAGGGACAGCTTGAGTGAGTAGAGGAGAGGGAATATGATTTAGTTTGGAAAGGGTGACGTGAGATACTTCTTGAAAAGATGATGAAAATGTAAACAAACTCTTACTAAGCCTATGAACTGGAGAGTATTTTTACTTCCTCAACACAGTGCCCCCAGTCCCATATTTGTACATATATATATATATATATATATATATATATATATATATATATATATATATATATAAGCATAAAGTGGCAGTTATTTTTGTTCAGTTCAGTTCAGCCTATTTCATGTTGACAAAACCTACCTATTCAAACTATCCAACTTTAACAAAAGAAAGTGTACAGAAACAGCAGCTATTCCTGAAGCTGGGAGTTAAAGGATGCCATAGATGTTGTGCTTTGTGCTTTTGATGGTTCAGTCATATCTAATGAGCATGTACCGTATAGTGCAGTGTCCTTTTCAACACAGAGCTACAAACTCTGCTTGATTCTCCAGATCAAATCCATGCCATATTTTCCGACAGACCAAGACTCCAGTCCGCTCTCTCCTGCTCCTGTACAGCTATGCAAAGTTGCCCGTTTCCTTGGCCCGGCCTCCACGTACACTCATGATACTCGACCTACTCGAACTTTGATACACTTGATAAACAACTTTTGAGTTCTTTTCCTTGACTTGAGAAATGAGGTTCACCTGGAATTTGAAGAAATAAGCTGTTTTGCGAACCTTAAACTGTAAAGAGCAAGCAGTTTGGGACTTTCTGCATGCTTTGCCTTGCCTTTGCTTTTTTTCCAGCCTTCCCCTTTGTTGCAGACAGATGCCTCTTCCTTTTTACGTGAGGGTGAAACATTCCCATCTTAATTATCTGTTACAATAAATTATACTGAATATTTGTGCGGCCAGTTGACCGCAACAGTTCAGTCTGACTGTCAGCAGGCTCAGACATTTTGATCACTGAGATTCACACGGATGCCACTAAAGCATTGATTAATCTTTTCAGAAACGCTTAATTAATGATGAGAAATTACTTGTCCAATATTTTGCTTCTATCTGCGTTGTGGTGAGCGGATCAACTTTTACTTTTCAAAATAAAGTTTGCATAGTTCAGCTATCTGCATGATCGTGTAATAGGATCACATTTTGAAATAACCTGGGACAAAGGCGTCAAATAGCCTTGTGAAGGGGAGCTGTGAAAATCGTGTGTGTGTTCTTCCACAATAATAATCCGTCTCTTGCTCCTGTATTGTGCACTGGACATATTTATAAAAGTAAAAACTACAGTTGATTCTTGTGTGTTTGTGTGCAACTATTTTACAATTTTAAGTCGAGGTTTTTGTTGATTTACCACAGAACTAACTAATACTGTTTATTCTATAGCAGTGCAAGGAGAAAACTATGATCAAAGCATAGATCCTTATACTGTCAAACTGTATTAACTTGAAAGAAATAATAGTGTAATCATTCATTTAGCTGAAGACCCCATGGGAGCCTGTTTTGTAGCTGTGACCTCACTGTGGCAACCATTCTTCTTGGTATAATTCATTCAGCATTTAATCTTTCCAAGTGGAAATCACCTCACCATGGCCAGTGACTCAGACCCCTACATCTTCTCCACCGACACTCTGCCCCCTGACCCCCGCTTCCTGCCCCCGCTGGCCAATGGGCTGCTGGGCTGGAGGGTTTACAATAACATCATGCACATGGGAGGTGTGTACAACGGGGAGGGGGGCCATTGTCACCGAGCAGATGTCCCATGTCCCCTCGCTGTGAAGATTGCGGTGGAGGAGCCTGCACAACACACCTACAGCCTGGACACACACACAGGTGTTTTGCAGTCATTTTGTAGTCTTTCGTCCTGTTGGCTGGCACAACCAGTTCTATTGTTGCCATGTTTTCATCTCATTTTTAACTCATCTGTTATGAAGATTTATCCCTGCTAACTGATCACTCATACTATTGCTGTCTCCTTTTCTCATGCAGGCATTTTCACACACACTCTAAGCACCGCTAATGTAACTGCCTCACAGTCTTTGTATGCACACCGGTACTATTCCAACTTGATGGTCATGGAGGTTTTGTTGGTGCGTCAAGTGGCGTCAGAAGAGCCGATCACTGTGAATTTGGTCAGTTCGTTCACACCTGAGAGCAAAGACATTTTTTTCGAGTCTGCGCCTGATTACAAAGGTGGGAGGTGAGGCTAACAGAAACACACGCTCAAGACAGATCATTTTAAAGTCTAACAGGCACTGCAGATGATGTCCTCCTGTGTCAGTACTCAGTTTATGTTCCCTGCTCCCACAGGCACATCCAAGGACAGACGACGGCCGCTGAGGTCCCAGGCGGCTCCTGCCCCTCTGTGCACCTTATCTGGACCCCCATAACACCCAGTGTGACACTGCTACCAGAGCAGAGCCAGTCTCGCTGGGGCTTCATCCTCGTTTTGGCCAACAGTTCAGAGAGCGCAGAGGCCAGTTTTGATCAGGGCTTGAGTCTGATGGCTACTGGTAACCTGCGTCCGTCTCACAAGCAGGCCTGGAAGGAGCTGTGGCTGGAGAGCAAGGTGGAGCTGACCGGGTCAGAGAGCCTCAGCAAGGCTCTGATTGGCTGCATGTTCTATCTTCTCAGCGCCTTCCTTTCCTTACATGACGCCTCCAACCCGTTTGGTGGAGTCAGTCCAGGGGGGCTTTCTAATGGTGGGGATGGTCAGGACTACTGGGGCCATGTTTTCTGGGACCAGGTACGGCTAGTGTTGTGTTATTTGCACTATATTGCATTGTTGATGGTATTATTAATGTAACCCACATGACCCCTGCCTTCCTCTTACAGGACATTTGGATGTATCCTGGCATAGCTCTTTTCTACCCCAAGCTAGCTCGGGCTGTGCTGGAGTACAGGGTGCGGACTATCGATGGTGCTAAGGACAATGCTCAAAAACAGGGCTACAAGGTGTGATGATCAGTGGGATAATAAGTGTCACTATTATAGCAGGGAAGGAGATACTTTGGGCTTTGTACTTGTAGTCTTTGTCTATCTTTTGTGTGTGTACCATTGTGCACTTTGATAAACAATGAACCTGTGTGTGAGTCTTCTGAAGAAAAGATGCTATCTGTGCAGGGACTGAAGTTCCCATGGGAGAGTGCTGTGTCAGGCAGGGAGGTGTGTCCGAATGATATTTACGGACAACAAGAGATTCATATCAATGGAGACGTCACTCTGGCCTTCCAAAACTATCTCTACTTCACTCAGGTATTCTCTTTTATCCCCACTCACTATCGTCTCACCACGTGTGATGATAATTTAATGGTTGTGCTCTTTGACTGTTCCAGGATCTGTCCATGTTCACAGAGGGCCGAGGCAGTGAGGTGATTTGGGGCGTCGCTGATTACTGGGTCTCTAGGGCAACGTGGATCCCTGAGGATCAGAGCTATCACATCTTAGGTAAAGATGCACCTGTCGGTCATTATTTGAAGGTTTTCACCAAAATAGCAGTGAGAAAAAGACCTGATGTAGCATGGCACATTTATCAGGCTAATTCTTTGACTGTATAATTTAAGTAGGGGGAAAATTGGGAAAAATTGGGTATATTGGGAAAACTTCTCTGACAAAATTATTGCTGTAATTAAATGATAATAATAATAAACTTTATTTATATAGCACTTTTCAAAGCAGGAGTTACAAAGTGCTTCACAGTGAAAAATACGAACATGAGTTACATGAGTAATATCAATATCATAAGAAAATAAAAAAGTAAATAAAAACACATAAGACAAATAAAACTCACCATTGAATATTATTGAAGGTATTTCCTATCTTAAGACCATATATGAGGATAACCTGTGAGCGTAACCTCATGATGTGGCATGTATCTATTTGTACTTTTATGCTGTATCATGGTCTTTGTGTAGTCTAGTGTAATTTTCAGTTATTTTTCTTCCAAAGCTTTTCCCTTTTGTGCCATTCAGGTGTCATGCCACCTGATGAGTATTACTACAATGTCAACAACTCTGTGTACACAAACACAGTGGCCAAATTCAGGTACTAGTATTGTAGTTATAGGCTGTCCCACAAATTGCACTGTGAATAGCAGTAATACAAAGAAGTCTTTTTTATTTGTCAGTCTCCAGTTTGCTGTAGAGTTGGCTGACCTCCTCCAGTATCCCGCACCCAAGGAGTGGCAAGAAGTGGCTGAACAAATTAAAATACCGTTTGACGAAGAATCAAAGTACCATCCTGAGTACGACGGCTATATAAAAGGTTAATCTTTGTACCTTTCTAACATTGAACTACTTGAGGAAATGGAGTGTCCGTAATATGATAGCAAAGTCTGCTGGTTTTATCTCTTGCAGGTCATCCAGTGAAGCAGGCAGACACAGTGATGCTGGGCTATCCTCTTGGACTGACGATGTCTCCTGAGATCAGAAGAAATGACCTCGAAGCATATGAGCCAGTGACAAACCCTCATGGTCCAGCCATGACTTGGGTGAGACACAGTACAAGTTATAGTATAGAAGAGAAGATGCAAAGAGCGCTGCACTGTCCATAAAAAATGAAGTTGCTGGTGTCCAAAAAGGTGCTTTTGGAAACCAGGGAGTTAGATCATGAAAAGAGATAGATCATGGCCTCTAGTACTGGAACATGCAAAATGTAAAAATGTAAAATAGGGCCATTCTCAAAAAATAATACCAAGGCACATATTTATTGTATTATCGCATGATCTATCTCCTTTCACAAGTTATAGTATATTTCATTTTCGGCACAGAATTGATGCTACTGTTAACTTTTGGTATAAAAAAAAGCTCACCAACCCGGCCCAACCCCAAACCCCGCTCCTCTCCCCAACTCTTCACACCCACTTTATTGTATTTTTCAAAATCGCCCAGTAGGGAGAGAGAGGCTCAAACTGGGTGCAAAATTATGCTTTAAGATTAGATTTTAATGTTTCATGTGAGGAGGTTTGGTCATTGCTGCAGCAAAGGGAAGGATATAGATAAGATTACAATAGAAAATACTGAAGATACATGCTTCATCATGCCAATGCAGAGCTTGAAAGAAAGCGATATGCATTGTAGCATTTCCCCTTGCACTGTATTTGACTTTTTGTCTTGCTGTTACTGTTACTTTATTAGTTGTTAGTGTATGTATCCCTGTACTTTTATCATATTAAAGTGATCCTGGTGTTTACTGTCTTTACATTTCCCACTGTCAGGGCATGTTTGCAGTCGGCTGGCTGGAGCTGGGGGAGGCTGAGAGAGCTCAGCACTTACTTCAGAAGTGTTTCAGTAACATCCAGGAACCATTCCAGGTGACAGATTGTTTTTTGCCTTTCTGACTCACCCACCCACATCTGCCCACACAGGCCGGTTTTTATGACTGTATAATGACTGTGTCATTACCTCTCCTCACAGGTATGGAGTGAATCATCAGATGGTTCTGGTGCGGTCAACTTCCTTACCGGCATGGGGGGATTTCTGCAGGCTGTGCTGTTTGGTTATACTGGCTTCAGGTCAGTCATCAAGCCTCCCACCATGCACAATGAAAAACACTTAGGATAGGCTGTAGTTCACTTACACACACACTGATACAAAGATTCACTGTCTGTTGTCCTGTTCCGTCCAGAGTTCAGAAGGACTGCCTCGACTTTTCCCCACTTCTTCCCAATGATGTTTCTGAGTTTTGCATTCGTGGTGTGAGCTACCTGGGTAATAAGATGGACTGGCTGTTGAGGACAGAAGAAGTCTGCATCATCCTCAGGGAACAAGCAAGCAGGGCTGTGAATGCCAAGCGCTGTGATCTACAGGTTGTCCTGAAGGCATCAGGAACTAAAATACCTCTCATACCAGGTAACATACAAATAAAGGCACACAGTGATAGCAGCATGCTTTTTAGAACAAGCTTTATTTATGGATTTTCTGTATGCAATCAACATGTAACAGTTTGCACAGTAATAATCAGGAACACACTGCCCCACCTCCTAAATTACAGTCCAAACATGTGCAACTTAAAAAACGAAGGATAAGACAAGGGAAACACATTCAGAAAAGAAAGAAAAGTGGAAAAATAAGTTAGAATACAGTAGTAAATGAGGTCAAGATGGTTTTGGTTCAATTAGTGGTCTGAGACAATCTAAATATGCTCTATACATCTTACTGAGTGACATCATCAGGGTCCATCCCATCAACATTAGAGAGGAAAGGCTGCCATATTGATTTAATTCATTAGCTGAGCCTCTAACCGCATAGCTAATCTTTTCTCATTTCAGAAACTGCATCATCTGTCTTATCCAATGAGTAGATGATGGAGGAGGGCGCTCCCTCCATCCAATAAGAATTAGCTGTCTCGCCACTAAAGTGGCAAAAGACAGAAGATTACAAATGTCTTCATTAAGACTGATATCCTGGGTTACGACTCCAAATAAAGCGAGGAAACCCGAGGGCTGCAGGGGCTTGTCACTGACCTTACAGAGTATATAAAATATCACCTGCCAGAAGCTCAAAAGCTTGGGCCAGTGCCAAAATATATGAATTAAAGAATCGTTAAGCCTGTTTGCAGCAGTCTTACATTGGATCAGTGCCTGGTGTAGACAGATAATTTCACCTTGGACCATTGAAGTCAAAGAACTACATTAAACTTGGATGACAACTCGCAGATACAAGATGAGTGTATTCTCTCCAATATTTACTACCATGTGGAGTTCGAAATCTCACCCTCCAAATCCTCCTCACTGTCCCTTAAGGGAGTTCAAAGAGCTGCTGTTATGAGAGTTCAGTAACAGGTATATGAGGCCTGTATTACCCAGATCACCTCCTATGATATCAGTATTAAACTCCTGGAATGAATCTGGGAACTGCAAAGCTAATTGCCGTATGTTGGAAGATATAAAGCTGCGAATTTGCAAGTATCTATGAGAGTGAGATGCAGGGTTATTCAATTTCTGAACAATTTGATTAAAGGAGGCAAAGATAGCATCAATAAACACCCTTGAGTGAAGAATCCCCCCTCTAAACCAAAATGGTAAATGATCCATCTATCCATTAAATCAGGAGGAAAGGGGCCCAAAACTGACAGAGTAACTATGAAGAATGGAGAACTTCCTTGCATGTAAATTAATGCAGTTTAATGAAGTATCTGTGACCACAAGTCAAAAAAAGATCAATAGCAGCACATCTTCAAAAACTTCAGTACCTGAATTTATGTGATATTTGTTCATTTTTTGATTGAACTTATGTGATACTTGTTCATTTTTTTTGAAGATGTGCCACTATTTATATTTTTGGACTTGTTCCCTTCTTCTACCATGAGGCAGAATATCAGTGCTGTCTGGGATTCTTACCTTGTTACTTAATAACACGTTTCATATTGCTTAATATGGTAGCCATATAAAAGTTTGTGGTGGGGCGAACAGTGATTATTAATTTTACTTGTATATTTATTTGTTTTCAGGTCAGCCAGTAACTTTTCCTCGAGAGGCGGGGCGTGTCTGTAAACTGGACTCAACACTTTCCTGCTGGCCCCTCTGAGACTGGAAACAAGACCCTCTTCTGATATTAAACATTCCATTTAATTAGCATTTACCATGCGCACACTACTTTACATATAGTCTACTATTCTGTTGCATTTTGCCATGGACAAAATGGGCAATACAAAGTTCAAATATGAGGAACAGTGAAGACTGCAATAAAAAAAGACCAGTGAAAAATCAATGTCACTGTCTTTTTTGCTTCTATAGCTCACTGTAGGGCCACAAAGTACAAAATGTTTTAAAAACAAACAAAAAAGATTGTCTTCAGCTCATTTCCCGCTCACAGTGGTTTATCCACCTAAAAAGGAAAAATAATTTGATAAAGTTGATGCCTATTATTTTTTCAAAAATTAAATTCACAAGAAAATGGTCTTCAATCAAGCCAGATTCCCTGCGTTTTATAAATGATTGTAATCAATGTTGTTGATTTTTTTTTCAATTTTATGTAATGTTAAAAACAAAAAGGCAATTAAGACTTGAAAGTTGTTAAATTAATATATGTTGAAATAAGACACCAATGTAGCCTACAAAGTTGTATTCAAATGTTTTCTTGTTTACATGATGGGGTTATGTTATTATAATTCCTCTTTGTATGTGAATAACTGTACAATAAAACAATTTTCACCTTACCTTGGAGCCTTGTATTGTGTGATTGGTATGGTGTCTTCAAACAGCACTTGACAGCAGTGAGTGTCTATGAGACGGGGTCATCAGTTATTATCATAATTTACAGTATAGTTCATGCCTTGGTTCCTCACCTTGCCCTCCATGGATGTCCTTTTAAGTTATTTATACAATTAGTAGCCTTCAAACAATATTACTCGCATTACAATATCAACAGCGGAGCAAACGTTTGGGGCGATGTGTATGGACTTCACAGTCCATGGTATGGACCTTCACCGCAAGAGTATTTTAAGAAAGCTGCGTCTGGCCTGGGCGGAGCGAGGCAAATCCTGCTAGATTACGATTGGTTGATTTAAATCTGACTAATTCTGTAACCCCGCCTTCATACTGCCATTGGGTGTGCACGATTTGTATTTAAATGTAGACGTTTTTCGGCATCCGGGCAGTTTCTATCGTTCCAAATGGTTAGGTCCGCCCTCCCGGTGAACCAACATCAACAAATCGAACAACGCCTCATGAACGTCTTTACACAGCGCCTCGCGATTGGCGGATGAAGTTTTGAACAGTTTAAACGGTTTCAGCGGGTGACGGCGGACAGAAGAGGAAAGAGACATTCAGTGGAGGGACTTTACACATGGGCTCTAGGGAAAATACGATAATTCCTTTATTTTAGATAGTGTATTATCAAGTCAATATGCAATAGAGTTAGGTTTGAACGTTAGCGGAGCAGCGAACACCGGATTCTCTTTCAACAACTTGGATATCAAAGGTATTTAACGAGAAAAATATCGCTAGCGTTAGCTAACGTTAGCTGGCTGACGTTACATCGTAACATTAGCCATATTAAACCTGGCGAAGAAACGGCAAATAAAAACAACAACTATGGCCAGCTACCTAGTTGCATTTCTCAGTTTTCTAGTATTAGAAATCTAGTATTTGTCATTGTAGCATTTCTTGGTATTGCATGATCGATTAGCACATTTCACTATGCACCTGTGTAGATCTATTCAAAGCTTAGTCATATGGTTTCGCATGCTCTGTAACTGTTTTTAATTTTAACGTAATGTTCCAATGCTGCAGTTACACTAAGACGCTTATTATGGAGGGATCGATCACACTAAGTTACCTCAGCCCATAAAAAACCGTCCACGAAAACTTAAAAACATGCACATGCGCACATCTTGCATGCTTTGTTACCTGATAGCTAGTTGAGCAGTAAGCAATGTCAAAATCAAAGGAGGACATCCGGCAAGTAATTTGGCCAGAAATAGCTGTGACTTAGCATGACATTTTGATGATGGTGATTTTAGTAACACATCCGTTTGTTTCTAGTGTTTAATAACTTGTAGTTCGTCTACAGAAATTAGTGCCTTGGTTCACATTGTTTGCAGATTTGCAGCTTGCAGGTGATGTACGTTAAGGTTTTCGAGATGGGAGAAAATTATGATAGAAATTAGAAGATCAAATTTATTCATAGATGGAAATGGAGTGGAGATCCAACCTGCTAGTGAGGGGAAGAGAAAGGGTTCTCACCCACTGGCAGTCATGTTAAAGGAAAAAAATCACCCATTAACAGCCTACCTAGAATTTCTGGGCCCATGTTTTTGTTTGGTGTATTTTCTTGTTGCATTACAATATGCGACCATATTTTGTTAACTGGAGTTAGCCAGATAGCATTTGAGTGGTTTAAGACAACTGTGTCTATGGCCATGTTAAAAAATAACAACAAAATATATGACAGAGGACAGGACCAAGACAAATATTTATTGTCAGAACACAGGAGAAGATATGACAGCTTCAGTAGCAAGACACAGAAAACATGAATTTTATCAATGGCATCTTCAATGATCAATGTTATCTGCCTTCCCCTTCTTTTCTGTCATGTTCTTCCCCTCTGACTCTCTTCCAACCTGTAGAAATGTCAGGTAGAAAGGAAGATTACACACATGAACATACATGTGTCATCAAAAATAATAACAAATGGATTGCTAGCCTGAACGGCCTCCAGATGTCACTGCAATTCCATTCCAACTCCATTTGTATTTACTTGCCTCTTGAGTCCAACTCAGTCTGTCTTTATTTAACAGTGCAATCTTTCCCTTAGGCTGCCACCATGAACTCTGTATCATCTGTACGGTCCCTCATGCAAATGTTTAATGGCAAAATACAAGAATTCATCGGTGACATTGATGATGTCCACATGGTTTGGCTCGAGGAGATCCAACAAGAAGCCAACCGCATGTTCTCAAGGTAGGCTTGAAGTAACATAAAAATAATCTATAATCTAAATAATTGTCTCAACTTCCTTTCACAGGGATCCACCTTCAAAATTTAGTTATGTTAAATTGTGATTCTGTTACTTCATGACCATTACACATTTTTTTTTTTAAGCTTTTGCTTCATCTTGACATAGATTTGTCTTCAAGCTACTTGCTAAAGTAACAGTTTCTTTTTCTTTTTTTCAGTGATTTTAGTGCCGAGCCAGAATTAATGCCAAAAACTCCGTCCCAGAAAAAGAACAGTCGCAGGAAGCGTGTATCTTTGGGGCGTCAAGAAGAAAATCAAGCCAAGCGACGGTTTGTTGCTTTAGTGACATTTTCCTTAAGGCTATATTTTCACATTTCTTAAAACCTGTACAGGGTTGAACATTTTGTGCTCTTTTACACTGTAAATAAACTTTGCTTTCTTGTCCAGATTTTCAAAGGGAAAGCGCAGCAACCTTCGTGGCTCCTCTGTGAAAACACTGAACCTCATATCTGAAGATGATCCTGAGGCTTCCACCTCTGAGGCCAGCCCCATAAAGCCCAAACGGAGCACCCGCAGAAACAAACAAACACAGCCTGAGGTGGCAGTGGATGCAGCCCAACCATCTCATGGCAGCTGTGAAGAGAGTTCTGTGCTGAACGAGGAGCTAGCAATGGTTGAGGAAGAGAAGGACGACAAACAGAGCCAGGTGAACGATACAGAGACTGAGAGAGAGCCAGACAGGTCATCAAGTACAGCCGCTTCTCCACCTAAGATGCCCTCACCTGAGGTTGTTGTGAGTATCTCTGCATCAGACCGCTTGTCAGCTGAGATGGCTAAGAAGCCAGAAGCCTCTCCTGGCCGCACGGCGACTAAAATTGCAATAGCTGCCTCACCTAAGAGTTCACGGCGGAGCTCTGTGCGGCACTCCCTCAAGCTGCGGCACTCCCTGGCAGGGCTGCGCCACAGCATGACACAAGAGTCAGTGCGCCGGGCCTCCAGACGTTCTTTACTAAAGAAGAAGGCTCGCATGGGCGACTCCACGAGCAGCAGTAATGTCAGTGGTGAGTAATGAGCCGCATTTGCTGGAACGTTGCCTAAGTGTGGTGCATTTGTAGGGAGTTTGTCTTGCAAGGTCCATACATTAAATCTGGTTAAGCAATAGGTTATATTGTTATTTTTGGCTAATACATTTTTTTTATTTCCATTATAGAGGACTCTTGCATGGAATCTGAAGGGGAAGAGGATGGACAGGCGTAAGTGATGAGTAAAATATTTTTTATGCATGGGTGAATGCACCGTCTTCCTTGTGTAAAGGATGAATTGGTTGTTTTTTAAACCAGACCTAAGCTTGTTCAGACTACAGTTTGTTAGAGATGCTGACTGGGTGGGACATTAACAGCAGCCGCCAGGCAGATGCTGCTACATTTTGACAGTGGCTGTTAAGTTTGTCTACTACTTAACCAGCCACTTTGGCAGGTAAAAGGCCATGATTCCAAGGTCCAATTCTATTTTTTTTTAAAAATAAAAAAAATTAAATGATGGATAAATTATGGAGTTGGACCAGCCACTGTGGCCAGAGAATAAAAGGTTAGTTCCTTCCCTGAATCATGGCGGATGTATGTTTTTTACTGTAGGATGTTGGCAGCTGGAGTTGCAGATGCAGAGGTCACTCCAGAGGTATGAATATGAACCTTTTTTATGTCTAGAACAATGTCAAGCATTATAAATTAAATATTATCAGTTGCGCTATTGAATAGCTGATATTTATTCTTGATTTTTATCAAACATAGGAAAAGATGAACCAGAACACGGATCGCTCCAGTGGGCGCATTACTCGCTCTATGGCTGTAAACTCTCCCACATTGGCACCTTCCACTTTGTTCACCAGCAAGCTTAAAGCTGGCACACCAGACAAGAGATCAGGTACTGGGACTCTGAATTTCATTATAAACTGTTCTTGTTGAACTGTAAACATGACTTGGTAACTGATAGACCAGGTGTGTACTATTATACAACTTTGGAGAACTGTTGAGGGTACTTATGCATGTTTTTTTTTTACATTTGTGTTCATAGTTGCCAGTGAAAAGAAGCCATCTTCACAGTCAAGCCTGAGGTAAGACACAAAACTTTAACAAATATTTGCTTCTAGTTGTAAATGTACAAAACATGCAATGTGGCACCCCTGGTTCAAACTAGGGCTGCAACTAACGATTATTTTCATTGTCGATTAATCTGTTGATTATTTTCTCGATTAATCGATTAGTTGTTTGGTCTATAAAATGTCAGAAAATGGTGAAAAATGTGGATCAGTGTTTCCCAAAGCCCAAGATGACGTCCTCAAATGTCTTGTTTTGTCCACAACCCAAAGATATTCAGTTTACTGTCATAGAGGAGTAAAGAAACCAGAAAATATTCACATTTAAGAAGCTGGAATCAGAGAATTTGACGTATTTTTCTTAAAAAATTACTCAAACCGATTAATCGATTATCAAAATAGTTGGCGATTAATTTAATAGTTGACAATTAATCGATTAATCATTGCAGCTCTAGTTCAAACACTGTTGCGGGTTTTATTTAAATGCTTGCATATTTGAAAATATACTGTACATATTTCAGAATATATATATATATATATATATATATATATATATATATATATATATATATATATATATATATATATATATATATATATATATATATTTTAAACTGTGCAATTTGCCCCAACTTTCGATACCTTATGTGATTACTAAACACTGGTTTTACATATATTTTGTGGCTTGCATTTTCAAACACTGGGGTAAAATGGACCTGTATTTTGAGTTATAATGGGCTAAGACAGTTCTAAAAATCGAATTTTCATTTCTGTCTCCAGGTCGCGCCAGAGCACCAAACGCAAAGCACCTGACAGTATAGAGGAAAGCCCCACGAAGAGGGTCTCTCCTCCAAAGAAAAGTCAAAGTGTAAGATGAGAAAATCTTGCTGGGTGTTAAGGTTTAAAATAATAAAATTGGATTTCTTAATCAAAGAACTAGTAATGATATGTGATTGAAACTTAATACGGGTATTTTTAATTTTGTTTAGGCAATGAGGCCCAATATGAGATCTTTTCTCCACACCGTGCAGAAGAATCAGATGCTGATGATGACTCCAAGTTCCCTGGGCCGAACCGCTGTTATCAAGTCCTTCATTAAACACACCACACCTTTGAAGTCTGATCACAAGGTTAGTCAGCAATCAGTGTCACATTTAGTAATTTAGGGGTCGTGGAATTTCTGGAAATTCACAAAGTTTTGAGCTAGGCTAAATGAGATCTGGGAATTTCTACTTCTATGTAGGGAGCAAGATGTAAAAAGAGTCACATTATATCTCGGGGAAATGGAGTAACTTAAGTAATGAGTAAGCCTTGATGTTCTTTTCACTACAGTGGAAGCTATCATCTTTCCCTTTAGAACTTTTTGGAGCTCAGAACAACACAAGGAAAAATGCAAATTCTTAAGTGACGGAGTAAGAAATCCTCCCCTGTAGTCATATGCCGTCACAGAAGTCACATTTACATCAGGCCCAAATTGGGAACCGTGGGTAATCTGTTGGTTTTAACACAGTTGAATTTCCATAGAAAACCTCACATTTGGTGAGTGTGTGCTTTGTTTTGAGGATATTTTGGCAAACGATCTTGTTTAGCAGTCAAATTATGTGGTTGGTCTTCTTATATGGATTTTTTTCTCCTTTCCCCAGTTGTCTAGTGGTGGTCTAGTGGTAAGTGTAAGGTTATGGCACTGTGTAATATGTGGGCATTTGGTGGTCTCTAATAGTCTGTTGGGCAACTTGTGTCTCCTCATTCACCACTTACTTCTTGTACACTTGACCCTCCCCCATCTGCACTTGTACACAGACTCTGAAATTGTCTTTGATTTCATGGGTCACTAATCCTCAGTCTTTGCAGTGTTTGATGTAACAATCCTTTTAAATAGTTACCGTAACATCACCATTTACTGTGTTTAAAACTTATTTTGTGATCTGTAGTAGAAATTGAAGGGGAAATCCAGCTTAAAACAGAAGACACGTTACTATGATCTAGGAGAGTTCAATATATAAGTTACTGGTCCGCTAAGTTTGCATCCTGTTTCTTGTCGATGGAGTCAGTTTCAGAGAATACTATTTGAGGAAATCAGACTATAACCTCGGCTGTATGGTTTATAGCTTTGTGGCATTTTTACCAATACACAGGAGCTGATGTAACTATCCCTTGTGCTATGTGTGTAGAAGTCTAGCTTGGATATTGAAGGAAGGAAAGGGTAGATGAGAATGAGTGTGTTGGTGGGGTTTTGAAGTTGGCACCTACCATAGATGTTTTGTTGAATTAGACCCACAACACCCCCAGAAGGCTCAACAGTAAGTTCTAGGTTCCCAGAACCACAAATCTCGATGAACTCTGTAAGAACATAGCAATAAAACAAATTCTGTCTGGGTGGATTTTCGCCTAAACTAATCCCAGGATTATGGTGCATTTTGTTTTGGGAAGTCATCTGTTTCCACATTAATACCACCCACCTGCCACTTTGGAACCATTTGACCTTTACCACCTATTACTGTACCATATTGTCTGCTGTCTTCTAACAACATCTGTATCTAAACTCCACTGTAACTTTTTCCTCCTAGTCAAGAGAGCGCCTGAAACTGGAAGCGCTTAAAAAGAAGCAGGAGCAAGAGGAGGAAAGAATGAAGAAAATGGAAGAGGACAAGAAAAAGAAACAGGATGAACTCAGAAGGTTGGCACTCAATGTGGAATTGCATTCTGACTGGACATATGCCTGTCTGCCATGGACGTTGTCTGTCTGTTTTTAGTTGGCTTGGTTTGAATTTGTAATTTATTTTTTAAATGTATTCATTAATTTCATGTTTTAGGAAAAGGGATGAGAGGCTGAAACGAGTGGTTGAGGCCAGAGTAAAGGAGGAACAGAAAGAGGAAGAAAAGAAAAAGAAGATTGAGCAGAAAATGGCTCAGATTGATGAGAAAAACGATAAGGTGTGTAATCAATTTGATTACTCTCTGAGTCTACAGTACTTAAATGATAATCCATCTCAAAGCAGCATGGGCACTTCAGTCTAACGATCTTTGCCGTTGTGCCTGTTTGATCACAGCTCCGTGTCGAGCGGCTGGCAGAAGAGAAGGCCAAGAAGAAGGTGGCCTTGAAACGTCAGGAGCTGGAGCAGAGGCGGAAACTGGAAGAAGAGGCTAGAAGGAAGAAGCAAGCAGTGAGAACATTTCTCATTTTTGTGTCATAGCTCAACTTTGTCTGTTGGGTGTATATTTGGTTTTCCACATTCAGCAGCGAAGCCCCGCCGCTGCAAAGTGTTCTTTCACCCCCCCAGTGGATGATAAAGTGATAACCTGTTTTGACAGACTACTTATTGCACATAGCAGTATGTTTATTGTTTACCTCCCACTCCACTATTGAGTACAGGCCACACAACACGTTCATCCGGCACAGTAACTGAGATGGGCTGTATCACATTGTCCTCACAAACTTGGATTTATTTTGCCTAAAAAGATTCTGTGTTTGTTGGTGGTTGTTGTTGAATTGGTTAGTTGTCGAAATTGCATGGACAGTTGGTTTTTCTTTGGGAAATTTGTTAGCCCATCTCTGGAGTTTCAGTTGCAAAGTGCGCACCGGCCTTTGAACAGGGATCCAAAGAGGTCATTTTTCATGATTCAAATTGACTGGTTTATCATGACTCGTGTTTAGCTGAAGCACATTTTGAGTCTGTCAGTAACTTGAATTTAAAAAAAAAAAAGTTGATTGCCATGTAACTTTTGTTTACCTTCAGATAGTGATGAGGCTTTTCTTGTTACCTGTCTTTTTAAAAAAAAAAAAACACAAAGGAGGAAGAGAAGCGCCAGCAGGAGCTCCTGGCCAAGCAGAAGGCGGAGGAAGAGGAGCAGCGAGCTCGCAAGCTGGCTGAAGCCCGCAGAGCGCTGGAGCTGAAGAGAGAGCAGGAGAGAGAGAGGGAGAAGGAGTTTGAGAGAGCGAGACAAGCTGCTGCTGAAAGGTTGGTCATTTATTTTTAATGTAACTGTGGTACAGTAGTAGCATAACTAACTAGCCTATTTATCTTTTGAGCATGATGACAGTTCATTAAATTGAAATTTGCGTTGGTGAAGGTGGTAATTAAGTGTGGACTGGTAGGAATTGCATTTATTTTCGTTCAGAGTTTGTTTTGCTGACTTGAATCCTGTTCTTCAGGGAGCGAGCAGAAAAAGAAAAGGCTCTGGCTCTGCAGCGGGAACTGGAGAGAGCAGCAAGAGAGAAAGAGAGAGCAGCAAGAGAGAAAGAGAGGAGAGACTTGGAGGAGAAAAGAAAGGAGCTTGAGGAAAGGAGAAAGCGGGTAAGCATCTGAAATTGGGAACCAAAATGTCTTTAACATGTACTTCAAAGGGTTATTTCATTGTTTATTAGTCCATTAGGAAATTGGTTTTACAGTGTACAGACATCGGATAAGAAAAACAATGGCACACATTAGATTATATACAATATGTACACATTTCAGGACACAACAGTCTTGCTTCAAGTCAGTAACACCGTGCTGGCAATGATTTACAGGCCTGCTATATATTTATTTATTTAACCTTCATTTATCCAGGGTTTATCAAGTTTGCAGAGCACACATGCTGTTTTTTCCAGCAATGCTTTACTTCACATTCATACTGTTGGCCACAGAGCAGCTTCATTGGAGCAACTGATACCAAATAGATGACAAAGAGCCTTCAGAGGAAAGTGCATAAAAATCAAATTGCATTTATCAACCATAGATATTGTTAATGATTCATAGCTCATTTGTCGTTTATAGTTACCCCCTCCCCCATGTAACAACTGCTTGATGAACAAAAATAACTCATCCAAATTTTAAATGTGAATACATTATTCTCCTGTTAAACTAGGAGGAGCAGCAGAGATTGGCTGCAGAAGAGAGGGAAGCTGCTAAAGAGAGAGAAGCTGCTAAAGAGAGAGAAGCTGCTAAAGAGAGAGAAGCTGCCAAGCAGAGAGCGGCTGCTGCCAAGAATGTTACTGCTGCTGATGTTCAGGTGAGCGGGCGGGAAAGAAATAATATTAATTTTGGGTTTAACACTTGAATGTTAGTAAATGTTGCCTTAAAGGGGAATTCTTTTCAATTTAATAATTTGCATACATTGCAATGGCCTATGACATGGGATCATGTGTCCATGCACCGTAGTGAACATGAAAAATATTTCTCTTAAAAATGACCACGATACTTTTTTAAAAAATTATTGAGAATTGACAATGAAGCGAAAAGCAGACCTGGAATTGATAAAAATCCAAATAATGCAATACAACAACACATGCAGTAGTAAATGTTTACCAACTCACTGAAGTTTCCTTGGGCATAGGAAAAAACATTTGAGCACTAGGGTCATTGTTCTCCCCCTTAAGCTTGTATCATTTGTTAAGACGTTCGATAAAGGCCTTAAGGTGCAGGCATCCCTTATGGAGGACGTTTCATCATCAGTGATGTATGAACTAAATGTGCTCCACTTCTCTCTTTGCTCCTCTCGGCTCTCTGTCATGAAGACCCCTGCAGGGAAGGGTGCTGCCCTGAATGTGACTGTGGATATCGAGGTAAAGGGAGAGTCCTGTGATAAATCTAACCATAGCCACTTGGAAAATAAGAGGACAAACATTTTATATTAACCTTTTGGTACTTAATCAGTTTTCATCTTAAACCTAGACCGAGATATAAACAATAAGAAATATTGTGGAATTGAACTTAAAAAAAAAAAAGCTTATTGCCTGTGTTTGTGTGTGTGTGAGAGAGTCAGTAACGGTTATTAGCACAAACTGAACTTTATTGGGCATAGAGAAAATGTGTACAAGCATGTATTATTGCAGTTTTAACAACTATTTCAGTATTAACAATACACATGCATGATTTTAGTTGAATGAAGGTATTTTATTGTCTGCTATGTTATGCAGTGATCAAAAGACTGATATGTACCACTTTTCTTCTCGATCCTCTCAGCGTACTGTAATGAAGACGCCTGTAGGAAAGGGTGGCGGCCTGAATGTGACTGTGGATATTGAGGTAAAGTGTGCCGTGTTGGATATAACTTCATCATGCATGAGATGGCAGTCATTTTATAGTATTTTGGTATATGCGTTTTATCCATTTCTGTCTTAAACCTAGGTAGAAATGTTACACCAAACGGATCAGTTTCTCATCAGAATTCAAATAATGCTTCAAAATACATATTTTGTCCTTTCCTGCAGCAATCTCCTCAGTCATATAGCATCACTCCTAAGGGCGGCAACAAACCTGTTGTTTTGAGCAAAAACCCTGAGGATTATGGGATGGACCAAAATAGTGACGACTCGACCGATGACGAGTCCGCACCAAGGAAACCAATACCATCATGGGCAGAAGGTATGCATGAACTATTGTACTTGTTATTTATTATGATGATACATGTCTGTTCAGTCTTCACAATGTGTCTGAGCCGCTGTAATCTTATAGATTATGAATCCATTTTACTCTGACACACTTTGTAATGCGTGAGTTTGGAATCAAAATTGAGTTATTCACATATTCATGATCTTTGAATGTTACTTTGCTTGTGGTGTCTTGTTATTTTTTTAAAGAACCTTTTTAGGGTTAAATATCTAAAAAGAGAGTACATAACAGTTTTGCCAGACGGGACGCTCAGTATCTCAGAGCTGCACTCTACGCAGATACAACCTTATCATTTCAAACTCATGACGATGCAGTCTGTATATAGTCTGTACATCATGCTTAAATTTAACACTTTTTTTTTTCCTCTTCCAAGGTCACAATCTGCAGCAGACCATCATGAAACAGTACTTCAATCCTCCCGATCTCGACTCGTTCTTCGGAGCGATTGAACCACCAAAGCTGGAGAACATCTTTTATAAGAGCAAACCTCGCTATTTCAAACGCACCAGCTCTGCAGTTTGGCACTCACCACCTCGAATTGGAAACCACTTTTAAACACTGGGAAATGGGGTCAGGGGTTTCTTTTAATATCTTTCTTTATTCTCTTAAACTGTTTGTATAAAGTTTAATATCTGTCTTCAATAAAGTAGAGTGTTCCTTGGAATGGGATTTTTTTGTTTTTTTCTGGAGTTTTTTTCTCAGGATTTTGTTTTTTTCCACTTTTCAATGTAACATCTTTGTTAAGATTTAAGCATTTGGAATATTTTGTAAAATACTACTATGGTTTTAGGTGATAAATAAATGTAAATTGATGCTTTGTTTTTGTCTTGTGTGTAAACATCATAACAAAAGTGGCCTGTAAATCCTCGAATTTGTATAATCTTTCAAGTGATGCATTTCCATAAAGTCCCATGTTAGAGATTTAATTTAAAGGGTTAGGGTTATGAGTCCCTCAAATTAGCAGGTAATGCTCTGAATTAATTTGACAATGTGTGACAGCTAAGTATCAAACTGTTTTCTCCTCATCAACGTGTATGCGTTAAAGATGGGGTTTGCAGCTGAAAATCTTGCAATTAGCATCTTTCAAATACAATCCTAACTGAAAATATATATTTATTTAAATGGCTAGGTACTTGGTAAATAACGACCCATTCTTCATCCAGAACCTACACCAAAGAAATTACACGGATAGTATAGGTAATATAAACTGTTAATACACATCTTCGTGTCCCAATGGTAAATATCCCTAATAATAACGAAATATAGGTGTGCTTGTAAATGAACTCATTTGCGGTGTGTCCGCAGTAAGATCACTTCTGGTGATTTTGCCTTCAAAATAAAACGATGGAAATTGACTCATTAAGGAGTACATTAATTATTGGGCTGAAAGCCCTAGCAAAAAGCATATCATTGTATTTTTGGGGAATGTTCTGTTAGAAACTGAATTGAAAGTGGACCTGTTTAACAGCTGTACAATAGATTGTAGATTTTAACATTATGGCCAACTTTCTGAAATGAAATGCGTCCAATTTCCTTTCTTGACCTTTTATAAAACCACTTTGACTTTTGATTTTCAAAATCAAGCAAGGAAAATAATTAATTTTACCCATTTCCTTAAATTTTAAGTTTGGAAAAGGCAAAAAAAGGTTTGTGTTCATAGGACTAATGTTATTCTTTTCCTAAGCAAAACTACACAGCAAAACTACTACTATATGATTATTATAGTGATACCATAGGAGATAAAAACATGTAAACTCAGTTTGTACTAGTGAGTACCACAGACAGTCCCTATAGAAATTATAGGATTCATTAGTGATTATGGGTGGTGAAAGATGATAATGAGATTTTAACATTTTACATAAATTTAAAAATGACTGCACAGTAACTGTCCTCGGGCATATGAGTCAGAAAATAGTTTAAAAACAGCTTTTTGATTTTTTTATGAATTTCTAACCATTTCTACATTAGTTGGGTTTGAAAGGTATCAAGTGTTTAACATTACAACCTTTATTTTGAAAACAAACAAACCAGAAGGTAAGTAAATTCTGCTTGATGTCCGTCTGCTGCAAACAAATGTGTTATGTCAAGTGAAAAGATGCCTTCATGTTTGTAAGTCGCATAAGTAATCATGTAATCACGCAGACAAAACTGCACCAGCCAAATGTCCATTCAGTAGTTTTGGTGTCAACACCCATCCCGTCCCTTTAAGTTCTGTGGGAGGTTTTACTATCAACTGCTAACGTTGTGTCCAGTGCGCGCCAGTGTGTCTGCTCTACTGACAGCTAGCCTTCTAGCTCAACGTTAGACAACTTTTGTAGTTGGAGGTTTGATAAACCTTACGTTACCAGCGTCCAGAGCTAACGTTACATACTTTTGTGCAACGCGGGATCGAAATCGGGAAACCAGGTAAGCTTGCATACAAATCTGAATGTCCAATCTTCTAGCTTGCAAGTTAACATAACATTAGCTAGCTGTGTTATTGAATTGAAGATGATGCATTTATGGAGCTAGCTTTACCCTTCTTGTCAACGACCTCAAGCTAGCATTGTGTTGCAACCATAGACTGTAAAAACTCTTTGTATCAATGCTGACTGTCTAACCTGGTCGACCAACAGAATCAGTGTTATTATCAACGCTAATTTTTAGCGTTACATAATTTAGTGTTTAGCTAGCCTTAATGTTGGCGACCATTGTCATCACTACAATCATGACCTACTTTGCCTAAGCAAGCTAACTTCATCGTCCGTACATTCACAGCCACATGGTGTTACGCTTCACGAAAGTGTTGTCTTGAAACCTATTTTGTCTCAAAGGATTGTGTAGTATAAAGCTAATTGGTTTCTACACTTGAACATTTGCCACTACAAAATGTGCTAACCACACAGGTAACGTTAACTAACAAAAGTGAATAACACTGAAGTAACACTGGTTAAGGGACAGAAAAGATAGCCACTAATTTCTTAGAGCTTTTTGATACAGACAAAATGTACTGTCTGTAACCACCTATTGCTGCTCACTGTTGGCGTGTAATATCAATATTATAATAATACTTTGATAGCGATTAATTCGTGGTGATCAATTGAATAACCTCCCTTTTGTGCCTTTGACCTATGCTAACGTTTCACGTGTGTCAGTTTCCTGGGCCTTTATATCGGGAGATGCAGGTCTGTCTGGACTGGTGTAAATGTAGAGTTTTGCCCCTGAGTGCAGGCTGAAGGTGAAACGCATCATATGCCTGTACAGAGAGAGACTTCATCAAATTGATTTTCATTTTTTTCTTTCTCTCTTTGTTTTTTTTTTTCCCCAAACATAGAGTTACTGTGAATTTTTGGACTTAATCATCTCCTTCTACTAGCTTATGGTTAGGTATATTGGTTAACAATTGCGTTGGAATAATAAAGCAGTTGCTATCACATTTGGTTCCTCAGTTATTTAGTAATTAACATCTCAGCATGCTTAGGTTTGTGTGTAAAGATGTTGTGTAGGCTTGTTATCAGGGCCAGCAATATTGTCATTTACAGAAGTCAATCCAGAAATTCACAAAGAGTGATTATAGTGGGGTTGCAATGCAGATTGTAGAATTTAGGTTGACATTGCCAATGTTGAAGCAGTGCTGGTAGTTTGTGGTGGTTTGTGTCAGTTATATCTTATTTTAGTAGTTACTGTAATGATCTTTTGTTTGTATACATCATGTGCCTAGCCAGCATTGTGATGACTTAACATTTGATCATTAGAAAACTGCCATGCAAAAATGTTCGGCCTCTTTATTTTGTTTATACAGAAACATGAGTTCGCAAATCCGGCAAAACTTTCACCAGGACTGCGAGGCTGCCATTAACCGACAGATAAACCTTGAACTGTATGCCTCCTACGTGTATCTGTCTATGGTAAGAAATGCTTTCAAACCAGCTGAGCCATATATTTTATATTTTGTGTCCTTTATCATTCTAAGACTAAAAGCAGTTTTAATGACAAATATTTCCCTTCCCTTTTTTCCCCCTTGTGTTTTTAGGCATACTATTTTGATAGGGATGATAAGTCCCTACCAAATTTTGCCAAGTTCTTTCGCATGCAGTCCAAAGAGGAGCGTGAGCATGCAGAGAAGTTGATGAGTCTGCAGAACCAGCGGGGAGGAAAGATCTTTCTGCAAGACATCAGGGTATAAAGTTACTTTCACCACTGAGTTAACAGTGTTAGTGTGTTCACATCGTTCTGCTTTTCTGGGGGTTTGAAAAAGCCAAGGGGCCAAAACTGGCTTTTTTCCTAGATTTTTTGTAGAATGATTGTGCCATTAGGAAGAGATTTTTTTATTTTATTTCAGTGTATGTAAGGGGCGTGTCTGTGTAATCTGTTCTTGGTAATGACGATGGCTCTAGGCTACAGACCGCTGTGCTTTATGATCATGTAAGGCAATATGGACTGGCTTTTCCTGCTCCACCCTTTTATTCTGCTGCACAAACTCTGGCTCCTAATATGCAACACATCAGGAAACTTCCCACTGCCCGGGCTTCTAACTGGCCAGTCAAAAGTCGATGGGAGTCACTTTATTATTTTCTACAGTCTGTGGAATGAGGATTGCTAATTGATTGATAATGGGAAATGTAGGTGGTGCAGTGTTGTTTCCATAACATGTGCCACCAATTTTGGTTTTTTTGTATTTTGTTTGGCAAAGAGAAGACTGCAATATCTTTGAGGGTGTAGGCGGGGCTGCAGTAGAAAACGCCAATGCGTGTACAAAGTCTAACTTTTCCCAACTTTACAAAGCACTTCCTCCTGCCTAATGAGAAGCAAGGCTAGTGCTTTTTCCAAAGTGGACACTTTTAGTCCAACTTGCAGCTGCTACCATTGATCTTTAGGTAACAAAGGTGTGGCACTTTGATAAAAGCAGAATAGTGTGAACACACCCTTAGCTGGGCTACTCACATTGGTTCAGTCAGTGGCTTTAGTTAGCTGTCTATATTGAATTGCTAAGGTTCTCTTTAGTTCTTATTTTTAGGGCATTCATCTTGATTTCAAAATGGTTTGTGTGTCAATTCTCTCTACTGCCTGAAATATGCCTGAACTAAAATGGGTTGAAATGAGGTGGGAACTGATGAAGAGTCTGATGTCTGTGGAACCAGCTGTATTTGTGTGTTAAGCCACCAGTCTGTCATCTGCTCTTTGATGATAAGAGTAAATGTGAAACTCGCCCATCCTTTCTGCACGGATCTCAGTCAATAATAGCAATTCCACTTACAAGTCTGTTCCTATGGGAAGCAGTAGTGAGATTCATGTTTGGAAAATCATTTTATACAGACTCTGATGTGTTTTTCTTATATCAACATTGAAGTATTAAATATTTATTTTGCTTATCACAGAAACCTGAGAGAGACGAGTGGGGGAGTGGCCTGGAGGCCTTGGAGTGCGCCTTGCAGCTAGAGAAGAGTGTAAACCAATCCCTGCTGGACCTGCACAAAATGGCCTCTGATCACAGCGATCCTCATGTAAGCAGCACACACACACAGAACATACTGTACCTGCCGCTCGGAAGATCTGGTAATACGATAAATACCTCCATTTTTCCTCCATTTTCTGCAGATGTGTGACTTCATTGAGACCCATTACCTGGATGAGCAGGTCAAATCTATCAAAGAACTTAGTGACTGGGTCACCAACCTGCGGCGCATGGGAGCGCCTCAGAACGGCATGGCCGAGTACCTCTTCGACAAACACACCATGGGCGGGGAGAGCAGTTAAACTACGCATTTCTGTGGTGCAGATGGTTGTCCTGGTCACCTTTGCATGCCTGCCTGTCCCTATGCCTGCCATATATAGCTTATAATACATGTCTTCTGCATTATAATGAAAAAAAAAAAAGAATATATATATATATATATCTATATATATATATCTATCTATCTATCTATATATATATATATATATATATATATATATATATATATATATATATATATATATATATATATATATATATATATAGATAGATATATATAAGCTAGCAACCAAAATGCATAACGTGCAAAAGCCATAGCCATAGATCACGATCAGAGATTTTTTGCAAAAATAAATACTTAACTGGTCTCACCTAGAATTATTCACAGTTTTGTGTTTATACACACTCAGATATATTTTTTCTGATCTTTCAATGTTCTTGTATCTTCAAGTATGTTGGGTAAAACCAAAAAATCTAATGTATTTGTGTTGAAATATTTGCATCTGTTTGAGCAATATGTATGTAATGATTAATTCAAAATTTATTTTGAACCGCTTGGAAGTGTAGCCACGAAAGTGTGCTCCTTTAAATGGGTCAGTTTTAGGAGTTAAAATGTGTTGTAAGCAAACTGCATATTATTTTTTACTTTTCCTTGACTGTTGACTTTAGACTGGTTCCTCTAAATGAGTCATAATGTTAAGTTATCTGAACACACTGATCTGGATGAGCAGGTCAAATCCATCATCATCATCAAAACACACATTCCTTCAACTGTTTGCTGGGTGGACAGGATCCTTTTTTCACTCTGTATAGCCTCAATTTCTATGTTTTATCAAAAGTGGTGTGTAATTGAGTTTGAGTGTACATATCTCTTCTTGTGTAATTATTTAATATGGTATTAATAAACATATTAAATTATGTCAGGTTTTACTTTTTATTAAGGTATTCAGAGCGGCCTTGAAAAATCTTTCCTGGATTGTTAAGGTTGTTAAACCTCAAATATTGGCTGTTTGGTGGAAATAAAAAAAGAAGCATAACGTGATACTTAATGTTTATTAAAGAGGAGTGTGCCTTAATGGAAACAATACTAAGAAAACAGCTGAGTTAGAATATACACAGTTTGGCTCCTTGTCGCTGTAGACCACACTATTTCTAATTTCCCCTTCAAATGTTGACGGATAAATCCCATAAGGTGCTTTTTACATAAGTAGGTTAATTGTTCTGTAAGCGCCCACCAGGAAGTAGAGATCAACTCTGTTTGCAACAGATACTTTTGATTGTGTGTAGGGCTCCATGACTTATTGACTAGAATACATTTCCAGTTGAATATATTTCATTCTCAAGTACCTGGCCATTGTGAAAGATTTTCAGCAAACAGACATGCTATGTGTGACAGATAAACAGAACGTCACACTCTCCTCTCTCAGTCCTGCTCCCTTCCTCCAGAACCCTTGTTCGCCCCGCTATCCACTAAAACTCTCAACAGGTCCCCCTCAGCCAATGAGATTCCTGAATCATTGGGCGAGTGTTGCTGATTGGCCTCTTGCTGAGACGACCCCGAAGTGGAAACTGTGTTCATGTTATTGCTCAGCCCTCCATTCGTACCCCCGTTACTCGCTCGCATGGTGGTGCTGAAATTCCCGTGATTAGTAAAGTTGCTGTGACTTGTTCCGTTGCAGAGACTGGCTGAAGTGTTGGTGCTGTTGGTGCTTGTTGCATTAATGCTGGTAGAGCTGTTACTGGGATTATTGGGATTTGCTGCTGCGGCGCGAGAGGGAGGCGTGAACGAGAAAACCCTTTCCCCTCCACTTGCCAACCCCCGGGCGCTCAGGGGTCCGGGCTGGCTGTCGGCCGACGGCAGGGTGTCCAGAGTGAGGCGAGGAGGCCGGGGGCGGCGGGACAGCAGGCCGTGCCCGGGCCTGAGTTTAGATATTGGGCAGAGCTCAGGAGCAAGGTCGGGGAAGGAGAAGGCCGGGACACCAGGCACCTCGCCGTCTTCACCCAGCCAGGGGAACGCAGAGGACGGCGGCGGGGGGACGTGGCTGGGGGTGTCCGGAGGCAGCAGCTGAGAGCCCACCATCGGAGGGGCGAGGGAGCTGCAGCTGCGGTCCCAGTCACCCTGAGGTCGCCGGGTGGGCCGGGGGCGCGGCACGGCGGGGGGCATGCAGTGGATCGGTGTTTGCGGGCAGCTGTAGAAACCAGGCCGCTCGTACAAGGGCATGGAGGAGAAGGCGTAGTCCGGATCTCGCTCGTGGTTAAGGGGATGGCGGACTTGGCTCGGGGTCGATGGGGCCTCTGGGTGCAGGTAAAGAGGGAAGCGGCTTAGTGGAGCCCCGGGGCGGCGGCGCAGGAGAGAGACCCGGGAGGAGCGAGGGAAGCTGGGGGACTGGACACCTAGAAGCCGACCCAGACCTCCCAGCAGCGGGGTGGAGTAGTTGGCTTCCTCATGTTCCTTGATCTGCTCCAGATTGGACTGAAACTCCATCTCCTCCTTGGGCACACTAGTTTAGAGAAGGGATAGTTAGCAACTGTTAACTAGCACAATTATATGCGAGTAAAAAAAGATTATCGTACCTAATATCCAGAGCTGAGCCCATGAAGGAGGGCTTGCGGTGCTCAGCACTGGCTGCAGTGTAAGGAGGCTGGGGCTCAGATTCATTCCAGTACTTGTCCCTCTCTATCAGCGGCAGACTGTCGTACATCTCATCCACAGACAATAAGGACACCTAGGAGACAATGTAGAGGACAGCAGGTAGAACAAGGCAGTCACTATTTACACTTAATGAAGCAGTGGCAAATAGTTTAGTCTGGATCCAAACCTGTAAATTGCGATCAACTAGCCAGTTGGTTTCAAAGTCATCATCATCTTCACCAAAAGGATTTATAAGTTGCTCAGCCACCTGAAACCATGAAGAGAAAATGCCAACACAATCAATCAACATCACCAAGCAGCACAAACGTGATTGAATCGTATAATCAATGTGCTTTGTCTCACCTTAAGCCAGCCAACATAGAAGAAGAACTGCAACAGGGTGAAAACAGGCAGGTAGAAGTCCAGATCATGACCAGGATAGCCTTGGGCCGGATCCAAGAACTGACGACCAATCAGACAAGCCAGGAAGAAACTATAGACAGCCACTGTCACCACCTGATTGAAAGACACCATTCAAGTCTGATAGCAGTACACAGCTAACTGAGAGAAACTTCCATTGCAAAATCTGGTGCAAGGTGGTTTTGTTGTATTTTTGCTGATTACTTGTTTGTCTGTGGGTCAAACTGCACATTTTGATCAGGTTGAGTTAATTATTTCAGTTAGATGAATGTTGGAGGACACAAAATTAGATATTTTATAATGGCAAATACATGAGAGAAGACCAGTAATATTAGCAAAGCGTCAGTATCATTAGCAATGTTATAGCTTATTTAATACCTAATCATTGGCCATTTTATCACTACAGAAAAACTACTGAGCTTATTATGTCTATTACTAAGCTATATGTTACTATCACTACAAAATATATAAACAAAACCTGAGTATAGACAAGAGGCAGGCTGATCCAGTCATAACCATACAGCTTCATACACTTTGTCCGTAAACTATTCAACTCCTAAACAGAGAAGAAAAAGCAGGACATGCAACGGTGTGATAAAAAAATGGTGCCAATGTAAAATTGCGTAAAAGAAATGATGTTCATTCCCCTTATAGCCTGGAAACAGAGGCACATGCAGACCTACAGTGAGAATGGCTGTGAGCGCCACGTCATTGTTGATGCGGCCCTCGGTCCGCGCCCGCAGAGCGAGGCTGACGAACCACATGCAGGGAACCCAGAACTTGTTATGAGGCGAGGGCAAGTCCTCCAGGTGCCTCAGCTCCTCTGATGTCATCAGACCTGAGAGGGAGAGACACAGCATGGGGAAGACAGGATCCAAAACTCTCCTTTGGAAATTGGTTGATATAAAGAGAGAAAGCACTTTTATTGTGAACTTGAGGTCAGAAGCTGGTGTAATTAACTTGTATAATTACACTAAATCTGTCATTTTAATTTAGATACCTGACTGTTTTCACATGAGACTTCTGTTGTGATATACAGTATGTACAGTAAGAGCCCCACCTCCTTATAATGACATAAACAGTCAGAAAATGGACGTCAGCCCAAAGATAATCCTGAGTTTGGGTCCCTAGGTTTGTTCCACCTATTCAAGACTTTCAAGTGGTGCAGTCAGTGAGAGTATGGGCCAGTAGTTTTGGACTGTCTGCACACTTTTGGGAGCCTCTGTGATAAGACTGGCGGGACTAAGAGCAGTGAGTCCTGCTGTGGTGCCACACCCACCGTACCTGCCTGCACCAGATGCTCCATGGTGGGAAACCTCTTATAGACTGCTGTGCTGACAGAGCGGTAGATGAGCACACCAGAGAGGTTGGCGTATCGCATGAGGGTTCGGCGGGTCAACCTGGCAGCCTCGTCGACACCTCGGACATGCCCGCCCACCAGCGCTGCCAAGCGGTCCGGCCAGGGTACGCTCTCAAACTGACCCCACCAGCGGGACACCACCAAGGTCACATAGAAACCTGGTAAAAATGTAAAATGGAAAGAATTAGATGTAAACCTCCAGGAGCAAAGTCTTGGATAAAGCCTATAAGATCAACTATTCCCCAGTTTTAGATTAGGTTTAATTATCTTTGTCAGTAACCGCCCCAAAGATCATTTGGGTCTAAAGAAACACAACACTTTACTAACTTCACTTAGAATAAGTTTGCAATTAAGGACCATTGTGCTGTAGGAGAGTAAGTGAGAGCTTACAAGGAGAGAAACGATCAGCCCCAACTCACCCAGCACAAAGGACACAGGGATGAGCTGTGCGTAACGGTCACAGTATATGGACAGCTTCTCAAACAGCCTCTTCTGGTCGTCATTTAGCACAAACCTGGTGAAGGAAACATCTCTTCAGTCACTTCCATCACAACTGAAAATAGTGAGGAGAACCAACAGCTAAAAGATGCGGTACTCTAAGACTTGCTGTGTTGTACTGAATAGAGAATTATGTCTACAGACTGATGGACATGAAAGCTAAATATTGAGATTTATATCGCCTCTACCTATAAACACTACTGAAGAAGTAGTAGAGAACAGTGAAGATGATCAGCTCCCTGTAGAGCAGCTTGTAGATGCTTCCCTTCCAGCGCAGCAGCAGGTGAGAGAAGGTGCCCAGGCCTGCATCAGCAACCCTGCGTGAGTAGGTGATTGTCATTGCTGCTGCTGCTCGCTGGCCAAGCCGGCGGACTGTGGCCTGACATGAAGAAACCCGTCCGGTGTTGTTATCAGCGCCGCTCCGATGTCACCGATCAGCCTGGATCTCATAAGGCCAACTTGGTCACATATCTAGAATTAGAAAGCAAAAACAAAACGAAGCAGAAGTCAGTTACTTCAGATACATTCACTACAAATTTTATAACTCATGGGTTTGGAAATATACACTCCCATCTGCATTCAGAGTACATTTGAGACATGGAGCATTAGGCTTTCATATCCTAAACTAGTCTAAATGCTGTTTTTTCCTTTTCTACACACTTAAATAAACATTTCCAAAAATCTAATTTCATCAAAGACGTAAAGACATGTTTGTAGAGCTACAATATGTGAATACAATATATAACAGCTTGTTTTTGACCAAAATGTCAGATGGTCATAAATTGACTAACACAAGAATATTAAGTTGCAAGTTACTCACCCCTGAATATGAACACCAATGTCAGAGTGACTGCTCATCGTACTCACTGTGGCTGCTGAAATGTGTGGCGACAGCCTCCATGGGGAATGTCGGAGAGAGGGGAGTAGGAAAGAAAAAGAGAGCGAGGGACTCCTACACCTCCGGTCACTTGATGTGTTAATCTGTTCCAGCAACAAAGCTGCATTGTGAGTCCAGGTCCTGTTAATCTGAGCAAATCTGAGGGCAGCACAGCACTAAAACAAATAGGTTGGTCAGGACATGAGATCTATACAGATGTGTTTAAATCATGGCTTTATCAAACCATATACATTATTTCAGCAACTTTCTCTTTCTTTCTCTCTGTTTCTTACACACACACACACACACACACACACACACACACATTCTCTCTCTCTCTCACACACACACATTCTCTCTGCCGCTCTCTCTCTCTCTTACACACACACACACACACACACACACACACATTCTCTCTCTCTCACGCACACACACATTCTCTCTCTCTCTCACACACACATTCTCTCTCTCTCTCTCACACACACATTCTCTCTCTCTCTCACACACACACATTCTCTCTGCCGCTCTCTCTCTCTCTCTCACACACACACACACACACACACACACATTCTCTCTCTCTCTCTCTCTCACACACTAACACACATACACTCATTCTCTCTCTCTCTCTCTCTCTCTCTCTATACATATATATATATTTCACTCACAGACACCTTTAAACATTTTCTCACTTCTGCATTTCATTAAACTTGCAGTGTGGAAACTGATGATTTTGTTTTTGAAGCATCATATTTGTAATGGAAAACTCTTACCAGGTGGGCATTTGTGTTTCCCCCTGGTGGAAGAAATGTGTATTGCTGAGCAGCTGGACAGAAAGTGTTAGTGATTAACCCTTCATGTCTAACCAGGAGACCAGCAGCAGGGCGAAGTTCGGACACACACACAGAGAGACCTAGACATTATTTAAACTGGGATTAAGGACAGTAAATTGTTCATATTTGTGACAAACTGGCAACAACTGGGAACCAAGTTTTTTTGGTAAGTCTAGCCTGCATATTTACAGTATGTCATTCAGTACAGAATAGAGATTGTGTGGTTAAGAATGGGAGTGAAATGTGATCTGTCACACTACAAATGTTTATAGTTTTATGCTACTTTTTTTTTTTTTTTTAACTTGGAAGTTGAGGTTATGTTCTGAGACAGACAGGCAACAATCATAAGATGCAGTGAAGAAACTTGAAATTTACTGGCTTTGCAAATCCCTTTAGTGTGACTGCCTGCAAGGAGACGTGCCTGACCTCCTCCAGCTCTGCTATGATCTGAAAGGAAAGAAATGTGTAACATAGCTTATGGGCTGAGAGGCTGCAGAGGTCACAGCCTGTCCATTCACTACCAGTATGACTGTGAATTTCCTGAGATGGGATTTGAGTGACTTGGCAACTGATTTTTCATGTATAACTTATAGCCCTTCTGCATTTCTAGCTCCTTGTCACCTGCAGGCATCAGAGACATTATATACCACTCACAGCATTTAACAGACAGACTGTTACTTCAGTGGAGACTCCAACATGCTGTAGCAGCTGGTGATCCAGCGGAAACCAGAGAGCAGAGCTGCTGATGGCTCTTCGCTCTGTGACACTTTGCACTGCCTGAGACATGGATGCTTTTGAGGGAATTCACAGCGTCCAGCTTTCCTCCTCTCCGCCATCTGCAACCTCAGCCGGCCCGGGATATGAAGTCTTGAAGGCAGGCAGGTCTGGAATTGAAGTGTATTGCTCTGCAACCTTCTTCGGCAAACCCAGTGTCCTGGGACAGCCAGCAGGCAGACACAAGTCCAGCAGGGAAACTGAGCGGGATAGGTGTGCTGTTGGGAGGTGAGTGCCAACTCCCCAGGCACTGGGATAAGAAACATGGTTTAATTTCACAACTATTTCACTCCCTAGAAGTTTGCACAATGAGAGGATGTATAAGGATGACTGTTTTGCTCAAAGGTGTCACTCTCCACCCTGTTGGTATCACCTCAACTACAGTATGTAATTCTGTCCCAAGTGACATCTAACAACACAAATCTTCTCAGATGGGGTTCCATGGGACAAAATCTTACATCTTATTAAATGGTGTCTAATCAGTCTAGTCTAATGTAGATCTATTTATGGGCTCCTTGATGTGAAAAAGTTTGGGCACCATTGGTTTTGGAAACCTGTTTTAACATCATGCCCTAACAAGTCAGGTGAATCATTTATATGCTGCTGTAAACACTTAGAAATACTGAAAATCAAACATTAGTCACAGACAATTTCCCAGCAACAATTTTTGCAGACAGATATTTTGGCATAAATCCTAATTAAAGTAACAAAAATTGATCAGCTGAGTATATGGTCTACAACCCAGGTCGGTAGGTCTGGGATGCAAATTAACTACAACACCCCTTATGAAAACCAACTATAGTGACCCTACAATATATTTTAGAGGAAAATTGAGGAGAAATCCTGCTATAATAAAATCATTTTTTAATTTTCCTACAAATATACCATCAAGAAACTGCATATGATATCCTACAGGACTAGGAAATAGGGATACTATTAGTCCTATTAGACTATTATTAGATTAGTATAAACTTCCCTATAGGAATTTATAGGAATATTACAGTGATTTTTCGTCCCTCAAAGTGCAGACTACACAATAATAGAGCTACAGTCTGTCACGTGATGCGACATTGTTGACAATAAAAGGATAGCCCTGGTAGTAGGTGTATAAATATAGACTCTACTGGGATATAAGGATATGCTTGTTTGGCTTCAGTGAGTTCCTGGGCCGGTCCGGATTTTTTCAGGGCGTTGGGAGGGCAGATGCGCCGTCATGTGACTTCTCGTGAGAGCCAGACGAGAGACACAAACTCGCTGCTTTTCACTGCTGCAATGAAGCGGGATGAGAAAAACCACTGAACGATTCTAACAGGCAAACTCAAGTTGATAAACATTATTCAGCTTCATCGCTCCGACCGGACCGCCGCTGCTGCTGTTGTGGTCGGTTGTTGTCGGTTGTCGACGTCAGCGTCCGCATTCCTCCTCCACACTGTAGCGCTGATTTGAAACAACTGAGATTAGCTTCAGTAAAGCGAACTAGCTTTAGTGAGTGTTTTGGTTTATGTAACGACGACAGCTGAAGGAAACTGAAGGGGATCCCGGCTGGAGCTGATGTTACACCGCGGTCAGTGACAGACCGGGTGGACACGGACAGGGTAAGGGCGGATTCAGATCAACTTTTAACGTTACCGAGCTACAAGAACTTTGTCCCGGTTCACGTTTGGTTCATTTAAAGCATGGACGTGTCAGCTTAGAGAGCCATCGGGGAAAGCAATGTGTCTATAGTGTCATTCATTAGCTATAGGCTTTAATGAACATGAAATGCTGAGAATGCTAATGCAATAGCTTTCAGCAGTGGTTCCCAAACGGGGGTCCGGGCCCCCCTAGGAGTCCTGGAGGCCCCCAGCAAAATGAGAATGAGCTCAGATTTACTGTATTCTCATTCATTGTAACCCAGTGAGTGAGTGTGGAAGAATGACTTGTGGTTGGTTTTGTGTCTCCTACTGTCAATAGTGTTGGCAGACAACAAATATCTTTTCAGATTGGGTTCCTTAGGACAAAACTTTAATGAAATTAGTCTCTGTGGTCTAGAGCCATCTGGGGGTCCTTGACATGAAAAGGTTTGGGAACCCCTGTCTTATAGCATAGTCTATAGACCCACAGCGGTCTAATGTCGGTCAAAATGAGTCATTACACAGCAACACATCATTAACTCAACTCTATCCTAAACTGTCTTTACAGCAACCCAGTTTAAGGCTACAGGAAGGAGAGAACATGAAATCTTTGTGTCCTAGTCCTAAAACTAATATCACAATAAACATAAGCTAACATATTCAAAATTACATGTTAAATTGATGTTCATCACAAGTGAATTGTGATATAAAGTATGATAAAACTGTAATCTTCAAAAAAATATTACCTAATTTGTTTTAGATCTCTTTAATTTGTGTTAATCTGTGTCCCATCACTAACCATGTTGATTATATTTTTTTGCTTGTGGTCTTGTGAAGGTTGATAGATCTGGATCCAGATCCAGAGCCCAGAGTGGAGGGTGGAGGCCAGGCTGGGCCCGGGCCGCAGGGAGGGGGGGGTCCCGCCTCAGGCAGGGACCATGGTGGCGTCTCCCGGCTTCGGAGCTCCTCGCTGGAAATCAGAGAAAAGGAGATCAGAGAAAAGGGCTCTGAGATCCTTAGGGAACAGCTGGATGCTGCACAGAGGGTGTTGTAGCCTACATTATACTAACACACACACACACACACATACCAAACAATGTGTGACCTGAAAAAGAGCGAAACACTGCAGTGTCCCTCTCAAAGGTTTGTTCCAGTTGAGTAGTTAACCCAGTTGTGCCCTTCTCTCCCACGCATGGCAGGAACTGAAGCTGAAAGACAAGGAGTGTGAGCGTCTGTCGCAGGTCAGGAATCAGCTGGAGCAGGAGCTGGAGGAGCTGACGGCCAGTCTGTTTGAGGTGAGCTGTAATGATAACCTCCGCAGACGGTCACAACCTCTGCTGACTGCACTGTAGTTTTGACACGTGCCTTAGGCCTCGATGCGGAGGCACTGTGCTATCAGCTGTGATGAGATATGAGTCTTCAAACTCATGATTTGCACAAGTCACTGTTCGTTCAGTATGAATAAATATGTAAGAATGACTTCCAATCAGAGGTTTCACACTCCCCACTGTTATACCTACAGTATAGATAGACAACGAACATCTTCTGAGATTTGGGTGCACTGGCCAAAACCTCCAACTGGAATATTTTTTAACTTTGTTTTAACGTTTAATGTCTTCTACAACAGGAAGCTCACAAGATGGTGCGTGAAGCTAATGTCAAACAAGCAGCAGCGGAGAAACAACTGAAAGAGGCTCAGGGGAAGGTGTGTGTGTGTGTTTGATTACATCCTTGTTTCTCTCTTTGTAATGTTCCTTTGTACTCCAATTAAAACTCTAGGTGCTGCTTAATGTGCTGAGTAATTCTCATGACCTTAGCATTCACTAAACCCATTTATAGTCAGTAATCTATTTTTGAATATGCATGGTGGTAAGTCTGAAAATAAGGCTGCTATTCTAAGTCTTAAAAAGTTTATTTTTCAGACACAAGGTTATTATCAACAGCAATGTAACACAAATTGCTTTCTGTGTAACTGCTGTAATTCATTTTGTTACTGATCTCCCACCCCACATCAGACCTTCATCACTTCCCGTCAGCCTTGTCAGCGTCTTTTCTGTGTCTGGCTCCTAGATCGACGTTCTGCAAGCAGAAGTGACGGCGCTCAAGACTCTGGTGCTGACCTCAACACCCTCTTCACCAAACCGCCAGCTCCATCCACAGCTGCAGTCCCCAGGCACCAGGGGGTCACACAAGCATGGCGGGGGCCACATCCGCAACAAGAGTGCTAGCGGTGCGTTTCCACCCACACCTGCAAAGCTGGAGCCGTCCTCTGTCTCCGTTCAGCCAGTGGCCAAAGAGGACCGAGAGGTAAACTGGGTGTCTTCCTATAATAGAAAAAAAAAAAATGTGTTGTAAAATAAATCTTTTCCTTATGTTTTTGCAACCTTGGACTTGCAGCCTTGCATTCCTAACCCCTCAGTCCTGTTGCCAGCCCTTCATATCTCTTGCCTTGTGCCACGTTCCTCTTTTTTTCTTCTCTTCTTCTTTTTTGTTTTCTCTTTCTCTCACTACTAATCTCTTCCTGTCTTGTTCTTCCTCTCTCCTTCTCTGGTCTCTCTTCCCCTCTCAGCCTGCTGTTCCTGCTCTCCTCTCTCTGATTCTATGCCTGGTTCCTGCCCACTCTGTCAATGTGACCTATGACCCTTACTGGCAGGAGCAGGGGGAGGGGCTAGGGACTCACACCAGACAGGTAACTGCATCCCGTAGACCAGGTAGCTGCCTGCTAGTCTTGCAGGTGTAGCTACTGACTGATAGGCGTAGCGGTTTGTTGGAATTGTCTGCATTTAAAGGGGCAATAAGTAAGATTTGTACTGCCCCATAGCACAAAATAACCATAATATATCTGTGGGGGGGTTATAGGAATATTGGTCTATTCATAGTATTCTGTCACATCACCACACAGCCATCTTGGTAGGAAAATAACAGGTGATTGTAATAAATTAACAGGTGATTACAATCAAATGACAAACACAGCCAATGAGCTGTGTGTATTGTAAAGCGCCATATTGGTAGGAAATACATGTGACATCATGGGAATACTATGAATACCAGAGTGATTACTTGGCCAGGTGCTGGCCAGAGTTCTGGCTTTCCAAACTCACTTTACAGCCCATCATACTCTCTGTTTTGGAACAAAGGCTCCCCATCCTTGGTGAAAGACAGGAATTTCAACACACCCCAAGTCTCCACCCACCCATGTGAATTTTTAACTGCTCAACGACGGAGAACGGTGCTACAAGCGAGCGACTGGAGTCGCAAGACATTTCAGCTCATGTTCTCAAGCTAAAAAAAAAGAAAAGCAAATGACAAAGCAGTATTGTTATTCCAGTATTTTGCATTGTGATATATTACCTATATTCACTAGACGTTTCTGCTGGATCTCAGCTCCAGTAGCTAGCTCACTCGTCTATATTCTGAAAATGTGACTTTATTGTTTGTATCAATTAAAGGCTTCTTTAATTCAAGGGGATTAGTGCGGGGTGGAGGGGATGTGCCAGAGACTTGTGTAGGAGGAGAAAGTTTTATTGTTGCAGTTGCTGCTGGCTGCCACTAGTGAGCACTAAAGGTCATAGATTACTTAATGCCTCTTTATCTGCTGTCAGGTTATCAGCCTCTAGCTAGACACATGAGGAAATAACATGACAGAGAGAGTGATAGTGTATGTTCTCTCTTCACAGATGGACGCAGTTCTGTATGCAGAGTTTTTGACGTGGAAGGAGCAGCCCAGTCTGGACCGCTCCTCCGCCTTCCTGAGCCGCATCTACAGGGAAGACATCGGACCCTGCCTCTCCTTCACAAGATCTGAGGCCAGAATCTCACTGCTGCTTTGTCTGCTGTGTTGCATTTGTCGTATTTTAATGCTTGACGGTATGTTAACATTATGGATTCTTGCTCCTCTACAGCTGTCCCAGTCGGTGCAGAGTGCAGTGGAGAACAACTCTTTGACCGTTGAGCCTGTGGCCATGTCAGCATTACCCATGGTTAAAGTCTCAGCCGTAGAATGTGGAGGCCCTAAGTGAGTTATCCTGTTTCACGTCTAAATAATAACCATCAGTCCGTCCTGTCTTTCACCATTCACTGCTAAAGAATGTAGTCAACACTGCAACTTCTCTCTTACTTGGTTGTGGTTTCTCACCTTTACCGTTTGTCAGATATATTTGTCATAAATGAAGCGTTCTCGCTGTCTTACCAAGTATCTGAGAGGGGTTGAATCAAAGGGCACACATTTCTAATCACTGTTTGATTTTAAAATCTTTTTTCCAGTGGCTTTAGGGCAGCAATAGAGACGTAAGTCCTTTCAGGATCCAATCATTTGCTAACCTTTTCACTAACTGAAATTAGCATGATTTGAAGACTCCCCATCCAGACTTCTGAAAAGTTAAGACTTTGAAAACTCAACTACCTTCCAAATTGGTTATTTAATCTATTGTTAGTTTATGCAAATGTGCAGTCGTGAACAAATTTGTAAATAGAGGAAGAGGATGGGGTTCTGCATGTTTCTTGGTATATATGAATGTAACCTTCCACCTTTTCCTCCCCCAGTGACTAACTCTCTCTGGTCATGCATTGCCTCTTTTCTGCTGTTGCTGTTCTGAAACGTCTTATCTCCTTTCCCACTCAAAATCTGGAATGCATTTTCTTGTTTTAGTCTCATTTAGCTGTATTCAAAGTTAGAATATGTCCTGATCCTCATATCCTATAAGGGGATGTAACTTATCTCCAGTGTTTGCTGTGATATAAAACAATTTCTTTTAGCTGTAATTTCTGACAGCTGATCTTCCTTTGCCTCACAGAAAGTGTGCATTAAGCGGCATGTCCCGGCTCTGCCGTCATCGCATTAAACTCGGTGACAAGGGGAGCTACTATTACATCTCTCCATCCAGCCGAGCGCGGGTAACTATCACTTTATCTCTGTAACCTTCATCAGACACAGTGGGGTTGCTCCTGTTTTGGTATTGCATGTGATGTGTGACCTTGTCCTCATTTCACCCTTCTAGATCACTGCTGTTTGCAATTTTTTTACCTATATCCGCTACATCCAGCAGGGTCTGGTGAGACATGATGGTAAGTTAGAAAACACTGACATCTATTTGCATTTCAAGTAATATGTGATTTCTGTCATGTGTGTTTAAATGTATGTATGTATGTATGTATGTATGTATGTATGTTTAAATGAGAGAAATGATTGAAACCATCTCTGTGATGCCTCCCTTGCTACTGTCTTTGACAACAGGAGTTTTATTTAACTAATAGAAATGTATTGTTTGTTCCTGTCTCTCTCTCTGCCCCTGACCAGCGGAGCAGATGTTCTGGGAAGTGATGCGTCTCCGCAGGGAGATGACCGTGGCCAAGTTAGGCTTCTACCTCACTGACCAGGGCTAGAAGAGGAGACAAGACAATCCACACAAGCACACAGAGCAGCAATAGGACAACGTGATCCCAGAAACTTGAGCATTTAGACAAGTATGGGTTTAACTGTGGTAACACACAGGTCTTGGATCAGTGTTCGTAGCGGAGGACTGCTTTTGGGGATGTACTGCGTTAGTGCTGTAGTAGAGGTCAGCGAACAAGGGAAGCAGGAAATGCTTTTGGCTATGCAATAAGACAATTATATTTAAACCAGCACTGCTAGAAATAAGTAAAACATACCATGTTTTTGAGGACAGAATATTAACCCTGAGTTTGCAATATGTTTTGTCATATCACACAGGCCAAGATGTAATATCCTGCAACCATTCTCACAATAAGTGTGGAGGATTGTTTCACTTTTCCTTGGTCTTGTGATCTCTGAACCTCCCTTCTGAAATACATACAACTTCTCCCATTAGCAGAATAGATTCCATGTATCATGAGGCAGGCATCAGTGTATGCAAATACTGAGCACAACACAAGGATGATAGCAGTCTTCAGAGAGGGTAGTTGATCTCTTACCTCAAGTATTTCATACTTCTGTAATTATATGTGTGATAGAATTTTATTGGGACAGATTGACTATATCCATGTGGTATCCACAGAGCAATGATTTGGTTTCTTTTTACATAAATGCCCTACTCATTAGTATCACTCAGCGTCTTGCAAGTGTTGTCACCTCATAACCACTATAGCCAAGACATTTTGTCTCTGCATGGCCTTAATTTTGTTGATGCACTCTTGCACTACGTATTCTAGATGCCTTGTGTGGCCACACGAATGAAGCGCCTGCAGTTGAGTTATGGAAATAGTTACTTCCATAGTCTTGCCTCTTGTAAGAAACAGCTTCATGTTAGCCTGGTCTAAACTATCTAATCAAATATATTGTCAATGAAATAGATATTACCACATTCAAAATAGTGACAGTTTTACTATGTAGTTGGAACATGAACAAGCTTTAATACAGGTAATATGATTGCAATATGCACAACCGTTGCTGTAGTTTTGCACTTTTGCAATGCACAGTACGTACATGTAAGCCATAAATGACTTTGCATGAATGCAGTACATAGCCATAATATGCAATGTATATTGGTTGTTTTACCTCATAGTATAGTGTTGATATTAGCCAATTTTTACACAGATGGTCTTTGAAGGTAAAAATGAAGAATATTGAGTGTTAAAAAGTGCAATAACTGCTTCTTAGCCTTATCTAGGGCTTGGAGGTTCCTAATCTCAGCGTACTGAAATACAGTCATGTCCTCCAGTGTATACACTCCATTAAAGACAAGGCATTGTAGCCTGGCTAAATCTCCTTTGTGCTGTGTCTGATTAAAGGTCCTGTTTGTATGAAACCTGATAGCGGTTAAATGGATTAGCTCGTTTGACTATAGTGCTCTGTCTATTCTTAGCTTCTGTTTTAGTAGCAGTCATAGGAAGGTTTCATCTGAAGTTTGGGAATGATGACTCAGCACTCTAATCCACAACAGCCCAGTAGAACCGGATGACACAAAGACCTATTTCACCCAGGGCAAGTCACTGATTAAGGTCATCACCCATTACCGCCTGGTTACCCCGATACAAAAAGCTCCGCTTCACACCCACAGTTGCCTAACAGGTTTATGTGGGGAAATATGGCACCAGGACCCAACATGTTCAGAATGTGTCCCGCTCAGAACGGCATTATGGTTTGAAAGTCTGTTGTTGGAGCAGGCATTCCAACAAGACTTTGGTTTCTGGATTCAAAAGACCTTTGTAAGCTTGTTCTGTTTTTATGGCCTTGTCATACCAGGTTACAATAGGACCTTAACAGTTTGACATGTAGCTAATGAATGAGCACAGTCAGACTGCTCAGGGTGACATAACACGTAACCAGAGGACAAAACATGATAACACTCCCAGGGATTTCCTTTCACGCTTTAGAATGGTGTTTACATTAATAGTCTAAAATAGGGTTACTTATCTAAGTAAAACACATTTTCATTTGTTCAGTATGATATGGATCTGTTATACATGGACTTTAATGAGACATGAACTACAGAGTCTGCTGTGGACAATAAAATACAGAATGATGGTTCATAGTCCACAGAACAAAAGAACAATAATGCACCACATTCCTTTAAAATGGTTGGTTAGCCGTTCCCCTTGCAACATCCACCACTCAGCTCTTCTTTCTTTGGGAAATATCTGCAAGGAAAATAATCAGACTGAATTATTAATGTTTCATTTTAAACCCAATGTTTTAAAACACTTATATGTTAGATTATTTGGGTGAATGAAAGACTTGTTTTTGTAATTTAAAATTATTTTTACTTGATAATTCACTGAATATGTAAAGCTTTAGCAATAGTTAAATCTATGTTTTTCTGATTTCTTTATTTGAGCCAACTACAAAATTTAAGTCTAGGCAATAGATCTGTAATATGAAGTATGAGTGGTATAAATAGCAAAATGTGGTTCTGATTCTGTTCATTAAGTTTTTGGCTTCTAGCATCATTGGCTTACCTTCGATAACAAATCATGATCATAACCAGCATGGCCACTCCACCAACCACTGCTATAACTGCAGTGACAACTGAGACGACAGACAGCGAGGAGGCGACTATGTCTGGATCGAAGAACACAAACAGGAAAGGACATTCATATCAAACATAGAATTGACATTGAGTGGATTGACCACAGATCTTTAATGGATAGAAAGGACACTTCCTAATGCATTATGGTCATTTCCTTTGTTTCCTTAGTTTTTTGATAATGTTGTCATGTAAACCAACATTATTGTTTCATGTTTGGACAGAACACAAGACTCAGAAAGTTAGAATGTTCATCGCAACTGGCACCTGAATGTTCATCCAAATGAGGTTGTTGCCGTGGTAACGCATCAGCTTTCTGAGTCTGATGCACCAAATCAACACTAATCTCCATATCAAACAGCAGCCATTGTAAGTGCACCAGCCAAATGACCATTCAAAATTGTATATTTGAGTGGGAATGACCCTTCTATCAATTCAAATTCTATGGGATTGACAGATACTGATACGTTATCAATATTTAAACATCTTAGCATTGCTCTTGAAATAACAGCGCAGCATGGAGAATAAGATGACCTGAACCGACCTGAACAAATATAGGAACCTGGTATGTTGAGGCACTCCATATTTTGGGGGCAAGTGGAGATCTGTTCTTCACATTCATTTATATCTGCAATAATCAGTCAAGAACATAGATACTAGTAATTAATGCAAGTTGTATACACACTCCAGTCTACTCCAGTGTGTTGAACAGTACAGGTTAAGGCTCAGTACCCTGGCAGGTTGGGGGTGCAGGGCTCCACTGCTGGCTGGCTGAATCACAGCTGACAGAGGAAGAGCCCAGGAGCTTGAAGCCAGAGTGACACTGATAGAGAATCATGGAGCCACACAGCAGAGAGTAGCCAGACTGTATCCTGGGTATTGGACCGCAGCTGGGATCTGGAAGAGAAGAGGAAACACAACAGACAAATTGGCTACCACACTCCACATTATGATATCCCCATCCTCCCCTTTAAAGCTGACACGTTGTCCTCTGACTTCCTGACCTGAGTCTGGCTCTTTCCAGGGGCTGAGGTTGAGCTGGGGGACGAGGGGGTGGGAGCAGGCCAGCATGTCCTCTGGGCTCTCGGTGCGCGAGAACGGGTCAGCAGGGACGTGGGTGATGTGGCTGTTGTCACATATGATGCGGGACAGAGAGACGGTGTGCAGGTGTCTCCTCTGGGTGCTGGTGAACACCCCTTCCCTCTCCCACCAAAACCTTGGACACAAAGACAGGCTTAGGTTTAAGGTGGGGGGGAGGCGGGGTTGACCGTGACTACAGATTGAAATAATTTATTGTAACAAAAAGAGGGGTGTTTTTCAATAACTACATTTATTTGAAATTGATTAAAAATAAGTTTACATTAGTCACAGACATTCTTGTCTTTTGGGGGGGCCCTCTGGCTGCCGGGCCCAAGGCAGTCGCCTACCTTTGCCTAATGGTAAGACCGCCCCTGCTGTGCACATCTCACAGAAATGCTTAGTATAATTTGAGTCAGATTTTATTTTACCTGTCCCCGTCTCTCAGGGCTCTGAACTGTCTCGCCAGCATGCAGGACAGCAGCGGCCCGACTCGGCCGCCTGGCAGCGCCGGCTCAGAGATGGCCCCCACCCAGACATCAATGTTGTGCGGCGTCCCATACAGGACCAGGAACTTGTGAGCCAAAGTGAGGTTTCCCAGGATGTCGGCCAGCTCAGATGTAGTGTTTGGAATAGAGAGGCCACAGAACCGTCGCCATGAACTGTATCCTGGTAGGGAAGATGGGACAAAAGGAAATGAGAGATTGAGGGAAGAGTGAAGACGGGTAACATTAGGATTAATGAAGACAAATACATTAGTGCCTTATCATGAGTGTTCACTACTGTGCCCAGAGGTAAGTAAGTTGGTACCAGGCAGGCCGTGGTCCCGGCCCCTCTGGAGGTTAAGGGCTCCGAGGTCCAGAGGCATCCCTCCCTGTGCCTGAAACAGCCTCTCTGTCAGCTCCTCCACCATCATCTGACCCGGGGTCTGGAGCTTGGCTGGAGACAGCAACAGGCCGCGCAACACAGGGTCTATACCACCTGATAAACAGAGGAAAAGAAGAGAGAAAGAGAGAAACAAGAGAAAAGCTGAGCGAATAACATTTAACTTAAGCACATCGGAGTACAGTGTTGTTCCTTACCTTCCTGCACAACCCTCCAAGAAGCAAACAGAGAGTGATGCAGAGGCAAGGGGGGATGCTGGGGGTTGGAGGTGTATCCCGGCCCCAGTCTGGCGACTGTTGGCTGCACGGTGACGTGGGCAAAACGAAATGCAGCAGCTGCAAAGACGTTAGCAATGCTGGGATCCACCTCAGGATTATAACCCTCATAAGGAGGCATCAGATGGGAGTTGGCACTTTCCCCCAGGACCCGAGGCAGGTAGTGCTCCCATGTTAGGATCTGGAATGGTCCGGATTAAGTAAGCAGATCAATGCACTGTGAATGCTCATGCAGGGAGAAGTAAATGGATATCCAACCGAAGCAGAAGAAACTGTTGGTGATACCTGGTGAACGGCTCCCATGATCTTGCGGGCCTCCTGATACAGGGTGTCGGGGCTCCAGTGAGGGTTGAGCAGGTGCAGCTCTTTAACCAGCCGGTTGTGCTCTCTCAGAAAGAGTGTGTGTAGCGCAATCATTCCCAAATGCTCATTGGCTCGTGAATCACCTGCAAAACACTGATCGTGAACGACAGCTCCAGTGAAGCCTTCACAGACTGGATGATTCATTACATTTATTTCTGGCTGCTTACCAGCTTGAAAACAGGATGTGGTGTTGTCTTGGTGCCCGGATCTATCTGATGCCTCTGAAGCGGTGGAGTTGTCGCCCCTACGAGGGCCGCAGGGGTCCAGGTGAGCCTGCAGGCGGGGCAGGAACGGCATGTAGGGCAGGTCCTGGTCTGTGTGCTGCGAGTTGAGGGCCATTGAGCCCAGAGGAGACGAGCGGTTACGCAGAGCAGAGGCCAGACCGGTGGAGCTGCCGTACACCATGCTAGCATCCACAAACGAGGTGATTGCGTTGAGCTGCTCTCGGTGGCGATGGGGCAGCGCTCCACCAACACAGCTTGGGGCCGAGCGGAAGAAAGGCATGCAGCTCTGGATGCCAGTCCGAGGATCTGACAGGGGGATCTGGGAGGGGAAGTTATATAGTGTCACTGTCGGGTTGAAAACCTCATAACTCCAATTTTGTTGATTTTCATGTTTTAAATGAAAGGATTATATGCTCCTCTGTGGGTTGAGATAATTCTACAACCCTTGGGTTTATGAAACCTTTTCAAAACCAACAAGATAAACTCAAAAATGCCATGGTCATCAAGCCAAAAACAAGGTTGTTTTTCTTTGTCCCTGAAAAGTTGACATTCTGGAGATACAAGGTTTTCACCCAACAACAGCGATAACTATATAATATACTGTAAGTCTGTGGTTGAATGAGTGATGACAAAACAGTCATTTAACTTAGAATGCATTGAAAATATTTAACACAGTGTGGAGTAATGATGGTAGTAGATTTTGCTGGAATCATTTCACCTATAAACCTTTGGCAGGAACATCCATACTGCATTATGCAAAACTGATAAAACTAATTTCACCATGAAAAAATGAACAGAGGCCAAGCATTAAGACCATAAGTAAAAAGAAGGATTGCTGAGGAGAGATGGAAAGGGACAGAATACTAAAACACACTGGGAGCAGCTGATTCCCAGTGAGGTGCACCTGTATGGGGAAGCAGGGTGTGTCCCGGCTGCAGGTGCGGGTGCAGTCAGCTCCCGTCTTGAAGGCAGCAGTGCTGGGGCTCTGGGGCGTCAGGACCACATCATGGTCTATCCACTGGCCCCACTCCACCAGCAGATGGGACAGAGTGGAGTCCAGAGAGATGTTGTCGTTGTGGGTGTACAGCACCTCCTGGGACACCAGCCGCACCTGGAGGGTAACCTAGGTTACAGTTGTTGGAGGTATTACAGCTGACAGAGTGAATAACCAAGGGATACTGCAGGGCTTACTGGAGGAAGACTGAAGTTATGGTAGGTGTGGTCAGGGTCCCAGCCTCTGGGCTTCCCCCGCACATCCTCGTACTCTGGAGGCAGCCAGCGGGCGTATGGGATATCCGCAGCCCCCCATCTAGGGTACTGTCTGAACAGAGCAACAACATGACACACACACAATTACACAAGCAAAACCTACTCAACCAAAGCGATTCGGGACAGAAAGTGTTGCATCACTGTATGTGTTTTTTGGGACGGCTCTGACCTGTTGTTGCACTCCCCTGTGACGGATCTGTATCGCTCAGACAGACAGTCGGTGTGGCAGCGGGGTCTCTGCAGCTCAGAGGAGCAGCCCGTCACCTGCAGCAGAGTCTCCACGTCTCCTTCGCTCAGCAGCTCTTTGGGGACATGTACACAACAATAACAAGGCTTGAATAATATTAATAATATCGGAATAATATTTGCAAATAATTCAGTTGATTTTAATCTGCTTCAAGTAGCACACTGGTGGGTTTGCCCCCAGTACAATGCCATTCAGATAGCAGGAATTCAGGTTCTTGCGTCAGGATACAATGTGGGTCCTTTGGATCTCTACAACCACTGAATAGTGTACTTCTCTGTTATTGACACATTATCTGACACATTATCTGACACAATGTCCTGACACCGTAAACCCCAACCATCTAGTTCCAAGACGATTAAAACAAATGCTTAGAATTATTTGCAAACACTACTTGACCTAAGTACAAGACTGTCTCTTGGTATTCTCTTAATGGTAATGTTCAGTACCATCAGGACCGGGCTGAGCCATGGTGTGAGTGTAGACCATCTCTCTGATCAGCTCCACTGTGTTGTCCAGCAGCTCTGCAGCCCGGATGTGAGTCCTGGTTCTGGGTCCGGTCTGCTTGAACTGGGCCAGGAGGTCACTGGGTCTCAGAGCGCCTTCAGACAGAGACTTCTTCACTCTGAAAACACAAGAACATTAAGGGATTAAGGTCAATGTAATGCTTCATGGAAGTATAATGCTGTATGATTAAGAGGAGGGATCAGCAATAATAATAAAATTCATCATCAGATTTACCTTTCACTTGTGCGGGCGTAAGCAGCATCAGTCAGTTCAATCGCTCTTTGAAGAGCCTCCTCTACAAATGTGGATCCCAAATACACAGTTCCTGGAATTAACATGAAAAGCTTCAGTCTGCTCTCCAGCATAAATGGGAAACATATGCTGGTACCACAGTCAGATAGGCTACTCAATATCTGTTCTTGTCAGTAATAATCAAACACAAATCCTACCTGAGGTGTTGTGAAATACGCTGTTGAGTGAAACATGCTCAGGGAAAGAGAGCAGGACAAGAGCCAGTCCAAGCAGAGAGAGGGACACCTACAACAAGAAAGACATCAAACTGAATACATTAACAGAGGAGGTACGCTGTTCTGTCAAATCAGTTCAAATAAACAAGCAGTTAAAAACAGAACACTCACCATGAGTGCTGTGTCCATCTAGAGCTCTAAAACTGTTCAGTCCGTGTGAAGAAGATTCAGGATTTGTACCAATCACTTCAGGTATTCATACCTGAACAAGGATATGTTCATAATATCTTACTTCTGTTTTGATGTCCTGTACAGACTGCAACCCATCCTGAGAGCCAACAGGTGTGTGTGTGTGTGTGTGTTAAGTGTGTGTTCTGCTCTGAGCATCAAGGTTGCCATTTATACACTGGCAGCGGGGCCAACAGGTATGTGCAGAATCCCCTTATCTGTCCTTCTGGTGACAGGAACGCAACATCAAACACCGGACTCACTGCCTCGACCTAATAACCTTTCAAATCAAATTTACTTCTGTCCTCTCATGATGAGAAAAACAATCTGTCAAACTTGGATCGTTTCAAATAAATTAAACACATTCTACCTGTCTCTTGAGAGCACAGGCAAGCATTTTTGTACCTATATATAGGCCTATATATATATAACCATCCAGCTACAAACATTCAGCAGCCATTTTATATGACTTATATGACTTCTTGGCTTGGTAAGAGTACCTAACAACTTGAGCAATTTCAGTTCACATAGGTTGTATTAAAGAAAAACACAATTACAGCCAGTTGGAACATTTGACATCCATGCAGGGATTTACATTTGGGAATCTTTCTAAAGGCAATAATTTATGAGCCAAATGGAATTTCACAATGACATCATGCAAACTTCAGTTTTTCTATGTAATTTTTGTATTACAAGTGCGTCAGTGTCTTTGCCACATGCCAAAACCTTCAATCTGATTGTCACTGTGCCAGAGCTTCCAATGACACAGACAGGTGGGAGGGATGGGAGATAGGAGATGAGGGAAGAGGGGATTATGGGAAATTCTGACGGGGCAGGGATGAGGATGAGAATAATAAAAGCATTAAGAGTTGGATAGAAAGGTCGAGGTGACCACAGCTCTGTTAATACAGTAAAGGACATGACTCATAAAGAGTGGAGATGTCTGAAGCTCTTGAAAACACAAGCGTGACACAAGCGAACTCTCACCCAAACACAGCAACTTACCTCTGCGCTCTGCTTCCCTTTGATGCTCCAGGTGTGTGATACCATCGTATGAGTCATCAGTCCCATTTCATTACGGTTTTATTAAGATTATCTCTTTTGACCCACAACCAGTCCATTACACAACATCGACTTGCTGGAGAAAGAGCAGCTATTTACGAGCAGGAAAAGTGGAAATCTCCCTTCTGTTCTCAAAGGATTCCTGTCAAAGTAAATAAAAGCGAAGCCTCGACACATCTGAAGGGTTGATCATGATTTGTGTTGACTGTAACCTTTTGTTCCATAAAAACATAACAATGGAAACAACACGATGGTTCATATATATTTTATTAACATAAATATTAATAGGTTAGAGCATTTGAACATAATTATCGGTGCATTTTATTCACAGTTAATTCCTTTTTTTTGTCATAGCAGGCTAGTCTGATTCGTTTGGCCTTTTACTGGAAAGATATATAGGGACATTTGATTAACTGTAGGTGCAAAAAAGCATTTACCACGATTCAATTAAAAAAAAAAATAGTAAGGTCATGACACGATTAATCTTAACCATGTGATCCAATTTTCATGTTGATATGATTACAAATAAATGGAAGGAAGGAAAAATAAAAAATAATACTGTTTTTACTGGGAAGATCATGTACCTCGACTTGGACTGGGAAGCTTTGACAAATGTTTTAGCATATAAATTAGGCCAGAGCTTCAACAGCAGTTAATGAGTAGATTTCCATAAAGAATGAATTAGCTTGTTTGGCTTGGAGAAGCTGATCTCCATACAGCGCTGATGGATTGTGCTGGTTTGAGTTAGGCATGTTGAGACCACAGGAACCGGTCGCAGCGCTCAAGCATGGTCTGGATCATTGCCCTGAAACACAAAACAAGACGCATAGTACTGCTTAGTCCACAAAATGAAGGAAATATCAGGCTCCATTTAATCTGGCGATAGTAATTCTGGTAATGGTGTGTGCACTTTACTGGCCCACTCGATAACTACAACATTGATTCCGTTTGACCCTTCATCTTTCTAGGAAATGCAACCCTGTCTTGTTTAGTTAAATTTGGTGTTTCGGTTGTGAGCGCCCTGACTCACCTCTGCCTCTTCTCAGCTACTCTCAGCAGCTCACAGACCAGTGTGGAGTGGGGCGTGAGGACCAGCTGCACCCCACACTCCTGCACGACTGCCAGGGCGCGGTCCGGCCCCGCCGTGCGAGCCAGCCTGAGGGTCAGGTTCTCTGGGCTGACCTGCCGGCTGCAGGGTGCCGAGCCGTTGGCCAGGCCGCTCCCGTTCAAACCTGCGACTGGCTCTGCCACACTGCTGCACTGCTGAGACAACTGGATCAGGAGCTTCCACTCATCCAAGTTCTGGGGCACAACACCTAGAAAATAACAAAGGCAGAGGAACAGAACGGCAGCACACAAATTAGTTTATGCTGGTGAGCTAGAGCTCCCATTCAGTTGCACGGTGATGGTCTAGAAACCTGAGGTGGAGCTGAACAATGTGCTCTAATCGAAACGCGCTCGAATGTTACGTTTTATTGGTTTCCAGATGTGTCACTCAAATGAGGGTAGGCAGTGTCATTAAATTGCTAAGTATTATTTTCAGTATGTGTCTCAATGGTGTGCAACAACCCAAGTGACACACGTCACTGTGGCCCCCCGCCCCTTCAGATTATAACTTCAACCCTGCCAGGGAGTCTGAAAGAAGAGGATTTTGAGAAGCAGCATTACCATGAGGTTCCTCCAGCAGACTGATGTCGTCCAGCTGGCAGACGGTGGAGAAAGCCTCTGTGCGACGCTGCAGCTCACAGCAGAGGCAGAGGTATCCAGTCCAGTATCTGCACAGAGCACACACACATTATAACAGCCATAAATACCAAAAACATAAATGTCTAGTTTCATTATTATTATTTCTATTATTATTATTATTAGACAAGTAGCATTAGAAGCACCCATGACTGCGGCAGGTCTCTGCCATCTTCTGCTTGGAGGACAAGTCCGCAGGAAGACGAGTCAGGAGAGACAGGAGGCGTCCGTATCCCCAGCTGAAGCAATGGGAATGCCACCTTCAATAACACAAGTCATACATTCAAGGATGGAAGTAACCAATTACAATTACTCTCGTTGCTGTAACTGAAAAGGTTTTTGTGTACTTTTACTTGTAATGTTTACTCAGGGTAGATTTTAAATGAGCTACTTTTTACTTTTACTCAAGTAGATATAACACCAGTAATTTTACTTCTACTTAGGTAAAGGTTCAGTAAAGTAACAGTACTCCCACTTTAGCAGGATATTATTCTGATTATTCTTTCGATACCTGCATATACTAGCATAAGAACAATGTAATCAAAGGAAAGAAAGTATCATTTTGTATTCTTCACATACTAACAGTACCAGACCTGGGTTGTCCATCAGGGGTCAGGGTGTCAGCAAGTTGAGGAGCATCATGGGTAAGTGCCAGCTCCAGCCAATCCTGTCGCAGTGATTCCGGTTGAAGAAGGGACCCCAGAAAAGACAATCTATTGGAATAAATAAAGGCAAGTTTCATTAGTGGAGGGAGTTTATTCTCTTTTTTGTCTTTGACAAAGGACAAAATGGAAGATGTACCTTTGCTCCTCAGCCCGTGATTGGACCAGATTGTCCAGGTAGGCCAGGAAGTGGCTTTGCTGGGCCATGGCCATTACGTCAGCAGGAGGGATTGTAGGGTAGAACTGGGAAAACGAGCGTACAGCCACCTCCCCATGCTTCTCATACAGCCTAGATAATAACAAAAATAACTTATTTACTTACAAGGTCTGTCACAAATATTATTTAACTTTATGGATAGAAGGGGTTTGAGGGAAGTGAGGGCGCTGACCTGTGTAAGTGAGCGAGGAGTGCAGGAGCGCTCCAGGGCTGCAGCTCTCTCAGGCTGCGCAGTGATTTCAGCAAATCCCCTTTCTGAATAACCTCCACCACCTTACTAGACTGGGTGAGATCTATAGAGAAAGAAGATTTCCTTATTCAGTTCATTTAGGATGATACAAAAGCAGGCAGGGTTTGGTCAAGCAATTTAAGGAGGTAGCTTCTGACCTAGCATGGCCTCGATGAAGGAGCTCTGCACCTCAGGGTGCTCCTTGTAGCAGAGCAGACACATTCTTCTCACTCGCTCTTGGTCCAGCAGAAAGAAGTAGAGGCGCAGGAAGGTGGTGCACCCCGCTGCTCTGACCCCTCCCCCGTCTGCCTGGTTTCCAAAGCAGCTCAGCTCCACATATAATGAAGCCAGCTGGGTGAGATCTGCCAGGAGATCTGATGGCAGAGGTTTGGGGGACGCCACTCGCACAGGCTCTGGAGGGGTCCCATTTGAAACTACAGGCGGCTTCTCATGGGACTCAGATGTCAGGTGGTTCTCACTCTGGTCCTCTTTTTCTCCCAGCTCCGGCGACTCTTCCTTCTTCTCCTCTGTAACGCTTTCCGTTGGTTCTTCTGATGAGCAGGAGGATTCCTGTAATTGTTCTGAGCTGACGTTCTGATGGTCCCGCTCCCATCTCTCCTCTCCTGGCCCGTCCATATTTGAAAGAGCCACATTAGCCGATTCCAGCTCTTCAGGACCGAGAATTCGCTCCAGCACTGGCAGCCACTCCAGCAGAGCTTCTCTCAGGCAAGCGGGGTCCAGCAGCACCAAAGGATCCTGGATCTGGGAGCTGATGTTGGCAAAATATAACACTTAAAGATCATGGTAGAATTCTTATGTAAACTTCTTTAACAAAACTGGAAATAAAAACATCTTGAGGTTTGAAAGTCTGCATTCTAACAAAATGTTGCCCTGTACTTACATAGTTCGCTCTGTTGCTGATCGAAGTTCCTGCATGTTGGTCTCTGTGTTTGGCATTTCAACATAAAGCCTGTGTGATATACAACACATCAGTGTGACGTGTTATATGACAAATGTAATTCACTGCTTTTATTTGATAAGTTTTTACTGGTCTACTGGCAAGCAATAAAGGTTAGGGTTAGGGTTAGAGAAATGATTATGAACACAAATCTATTTGATGAAACTGTAATGATATAACTTTTAGCAAAATGATACAGGGAGATTCCGTTTCCCTAGATGAAATATTTTATTTACAAAGTCTTTAACATGTAACAGTCTGTATGAGGATCATTTTTCTGTATGAAGTATTTAGTGATAATACCAAGAACACCTGTATTTAGTACTCAGAAATAATTAGCAAATTATCCTGAAATGGTTTTAGTCCACTGTTATTTTTCTGTACTTACTCATTTTCCATATCCTCTGGTGACGGCGCTGCGGTGGCTGACGCTTCGACCTGTCCCCCCTCTCTGGGGTCTGGGCGCCAGAGGTCAGAATTCATCTGGAGGGTGTTGATCTTCTCTGTCGTCTTCTTAACAAAACTAGAGACACTGAGAAAAAGAAACTGGAATCAAATAACCTTTTGCCACAAAGACACAATAATTAGATCATCTCTCCATCGACAATGCATGTTACTTCACACAACCGCAAAAGAAAACAAGACTTCGACCATTTCACGTAGCAAATCAATGAGCGTGATGCTTTGAAATGAAACACACCAAATGTCTCTATGGAGATGAATGTGAACGAAAACACACACTTCAGTGTGGGTCTTCAGTGGAAAGGGGAAGTAAGCCATCAAAACACACAGCTGCACTTTTATTATACATTAGTGTCAGAGTTCAGTTCCTCATGAGAAAAACAAAAAAAAGAAAAAGGACAAACCCCAAATAAATTCATCAATACTGAATATAGCTCTATGACTCAAAGCTACACAGTGCAGCTGGCTGCTCTCACGCCTCTATGGCATGGCTGCCATATGATGTTTATCATTTGTCTGGATGGTTCACCTGTCTTTGACGGCCTGCAGTGCGATGCGGGGGGGTTTGGGGCGGAATGAGAGGGGGAGGTGGAACTGCAGGCCGAGCTCAGATCGCTCACCCTCCATACGCTCGCTGCTCTGCGGATCTGAAGAGAGATGGGGGCAAGAGCCAGAGGAGAAACAGAGATGGATGGAGTACTGGAGGGGAACGATGAGAGGGAGAGGACAAAATGCAAGCAGATGGAGCAAAGGTGCCAGACACCACTACAAAGAGAACATAACTGAAATACTGCACAATAAAAAAACAAAAACAAAATGGTGATATGTACAAAATACAATGGAACAGACAAGAAATGTGATATTAATAGAGCGGCAAAGTGAAGATCATGTTCATAAAGCATAAAGTCAGCCCTCGGGATGATCATTCAGTCCTCAGCCTCTCCCATAGTGCAGCACACCAACAGTTTTGGTTAAGTGTTACTGGGTATGTTGGTAAATCAAATCTGAAATTTTCTTTAAAAGAAGGCACACCAGTTCCGGTGGAACAGTGACAAAAATAAAAGTGTCAAGTTATTGTGAGTCACATGTTTACATTGATAAACCTTCTGGCTGGCAGAAGGCTGTAAAAACTGTGGTGTGAGTGTTAAAGTTATTTTTAGGTTGGGGCTTATTTTAAGTCTAACATTACTGTAGGGTTGGGGTAAATTCACACAATTTAAAATGTAAATTGAAACAGCAAATTCATATAATAATGACCAAGCCTTATTTCTTTGCTATTTCTTTATATGGTGGTTATACATTCATACATACATTTTTGCATAAAGACTTTCAGTTTTTGGAATTTTAAAATCTAACTCCTAAAACTGAATGAATGTGAAGTGAGTGACAACTACCCTCCTGGCAAGCTTAGCTGGTCAACTTGATACTATTTGGAAGCTATTAGGAAGCTATTATAAACATTTGAAAGCTCTGCTGCTCCTGGGTCTTGATTCTGAGCAGGTGACACAGAGAGAGATTACAAAACTATAAACATCACCATCAGGAGGATCATAATTATATAGAAAACATCCATTTTGTATATTTCAAGATAGCATTCACTTTTAAAGAGAGCATTTAGTTATGGTACAGTGAAATCATAGCATTGTGTTTTTTCCGTTTTCCCCTTCAGCCTAACTCTGAGTGTACATGGCAGCTGATGTTCAAGGGTACGATTCTGCCCCTTACCGTGGTCCACCTGATCTTCGTCCTGCCCAAAACTAAACTCCTTGAGCCGCTCCTCCTCTGACATTGATTGGTTGATGAGGGAGCTGGTCTCTTCATCTGACTGGCTTCCTCTGCGGCTGATGACACGATAGATGCCGCAGTCCAGGACATTGAAGCTCTCCTGGATGATGACGATGTAAATGTGAATATCAGCATACTCATATATATACGTATATATTAATTACATGTGTTTGGAGGCACTGCTGTCATCTACAGTAGGTTGAGGTCATTCAAACGTACATGTGAAGAGATGCTGCTCCTGCGGCTGCTGGTGGCAGAGTCCAGAGGCTCTAACTTGGTGATTACTTCCTCCAACTGGCCAATCAGCTCCAGGTGTGTGCTGGGACTGAGCTGGGACCTCAGGTGTTCAAGGCGGTCGATGGGAATCGATTTCCTGGCCTGAATTCAACAAGAACAGTGAGCAAGGCTTTCATTTAAGGATCTTCCAAATAGACCGTGGCTACATTTACATGTAGAACTCCGCTCTTAACCTTAACCTGATTACTTAAGTAACCTGGTTTTTGGTCGGCATGTGTAAATGTCATAATTTGGTTAGAAAAACCCAGGTAAGCCCATACTCTGATTATGAGAAACCTGGTTAAGATGCCTGAATTACTCTGATATTAAACCGGTTACTGCGGCATGTAAACATCTTATTCCTTTCACTTTTCGCCATCTGCGCAAACTCAGATCCGCATAGGCTCATAGCTACATTTTGATATATACTTTTGATGAAAAGTATTATTGTATTTTGGATTATTGTCTGTAACGCCATCTTATTTGTCAGCAGCGTCAAGAAGACTGCACAGATTATTATTGGGACCATCGTTTCCCATGTATCAGAAGTAACCGACTTCTTAGACAAAAGAGGGATCCATAGGGAGCAGCTGCAACTTTTCATACCTTTTTGTGGGCGGGCTATTCACCTCAGGAATATTCTGTTAATTGGTATATTTACAGCGACAGTAATACTCAAAACACAGGGTATCAAAGGTTCATGTAAACAGCTTAAGCCAGGTAAGACTTTAACCAGAGTATGGCCAATAGCCGGGTTGCTCCATGTGAGAGGGCCGACAGTGGCCATCTTACCCTGCTGGGGGTGATGGCGTGCTGGAACATACAGCACACGGCAGCGGCCGGAAGCCAGGACTCCCTCCGCAGCAGGCGCTCAACACAACGCTCTGCAGACAACAGGGACAGGTGGGACAGGCGCCCGTTGCCATGGAGACAGAACAGCTCACTGCGGTAGACTGCAATGTCAACCACATCTGCAAAACCAAAAAGCAGATCTGGTTCAATCGACAATAATTGAAACAGGAACAATAGAGCTGCATGACTATGATTGAAATGATGATTCTAATGATTTAGCTAAATCACAATTATCAACCATGATGATTTCAGGAGCAAAATTATTTTACTGCACTTTTAGACCATTTCTTAAAAGTAATTAAATGTTTCAAGAATGCCAATATGCCAATAATCCACTATTATTAATTGTGGAAACTTAACTGACCATTTACGATTACACATGATTAATTGTGCAGCACAAAGAAAAGACATTTAGGGAATATTTTTCATGAACAAAATATTAGACCAGTCAATTACTCAAAAGTGTTCCTGGTGGCATTAAGGCAGAAAATGCCACACATACCTTTGATTTCAGTCCACAGAAGCACCTGGCCGCTCTGAGGTGTGAAGATATAAACAGCCGAATCAGTCCAGGTCAGCAAGTGTTGGTCTCTACACCAATAAATAAAGTGCACAGTTATTTAATTGACAGGCCCGTCCCCAGTGTTTTTTTTCAACGTTATCTTGCTTATTTATGGTTTATTTATTTATAGCTGTCATTTATTGCAGCTTTTTCTTTTTGCCTCCCAAGTTATAACATGGTTTCTTGATTTGCCTAGCTTAATTCACATATTTGAGCCTTGTGTTGAATAAAGTGCATATCATAAAAAAAATGAACTGACAGGCTTAACAACTCAGGTGATAAAGTATATAAAAGATATGCCACATTACCCCAAATAGAGCAATTTTGGAAAAGCGATTGACTGTGAGCTCTTCTGTGCTGGATTGTAATGCGCCTCACTTCTGCAGGTAACAGAGGAACAGAAGACAAGTTAGGAGATTGGTCTTCTACAGCAGATGATCTAAAAACATGAACAGGAACGTACCTGTAACTAATGAGAGGTACAGGAGGACAGGCCAGTAGCTGTTTGAACTGATGGGTGCTCAGGACCTCTCCATTGAAACTGGCCTCCCATATTCGCGACCCCGGCCGGGCGGAGTACAACAGGGGGGGCTGACCCACCGTCACTCCCCGGCTCTGAGGGAAGAAACAAGCTCCATACTCCCCATCACGCTCCTTGTTTCCAACACGCCAGAACTTCTCCCTGAGGGGCGGGAAAGAAACAAAAAGACAACATTGTTGATAGACGCTCAACTAAAACATTGGAATAAACCTAAGCCAAATCATCAGCTTGTGGGACATTTAGACACAACTGTTCCAAGGGCCTTATTCAAAAAACATGTTTGACTTTTCCCTACATTCTGCTGTATGATCATTTTAAACAATAAGATAAAAAAAGAAACAAAAATGACAGAAAGCATCAATAACTTAGATAATGGCAGAAATGAGTTTTAGCTTTTGAATTACCACAGAAAATTGGATCAATGTAAACCAAATATCAACTTTGACTTGGATTTAATTGAAAGCACAAAAATTGTGCATAACAACCCTTTATAAATCAGTACAAGCCCATTATGTCTAACACAGAGGTAGGGATTCAGTGTCTTGCTCAAGGACACTTCAGCAGGGCCGATATAAGGGTTTGAACCCGGGTCCTCTGTTTGAAAGATACACCACCCTGCTGCCCTGGAGTCAGACCAGTGCTTCATACTCACCTCTCTGTGTCACACAGGTAGCAGCGGCTCAGAGAAGACACCAGCAGGCGGCCATCTTGGTACCCGAGCTGAACGACTCGAGAGTCTACAGTGGTGATGGTCTGAACGGGGAAAATTACGAACGCTGACCCCTACGGCATAAATTAAATATGGTTAAATAAAATAATTACATATGGCATCGATATCGATAGCAATGTGGCAAATAATGATTAATGTAGAGGAGTGGCACACAGCAAGTAGGAAAAGTAATGGCATGGCAGAAGAAACAAAAGTATCAACTCTCAGCAAGTGATTATGGGTATTTTTCTCTTGTGTGGTAAAAGGATTTTTAGAAAATTGCCATTTGTCTCTGGCTGGCTGGTACAGTAGTTTTAGCCTTGGACAATGAAAAAGTCACAGCCATAAAGTACTGTAGGATATGTAATTGACTGAGGATAGACTGATGGAAGGTGTTAAAATGATGTCTTTCTATAGGATCTTTAATGAAGATAATAGGTACTGTTACCAGGTCACAGACTTCCTACAGCTACTGTATGAAAGGGGTATAAAACAAACCTAATTTACTTAAGAGTTAATCTATTATATTCTTATTCTAACTTGAAACTGCTGGGACTCCCTACAACAAACGATATTTTTCCAACATGCTTTATCATACAAACGCAACATACACATAATTAAATCACTGACAGTCTCTACTTTTGCCTCATATATATCTTTTGAACAGAGATACAAATGCAATGACTTATAATGACTTAATATGTTATTGAGGAAATAGACAATTTACAGCATAATCAATACCTTGCCCAGCTTGGAGGATCCTGCGCGGAGAAAGGACACCTTGCCTCCCGTGTCTCCTACAAAAACTCTGAGAGTACTGTTGTCCCAGCAGAGTGAAGTGATGGCCTGTCCCCGGTGCTCCCAGGACACACTGACCCTCTCTGGACGACCCCGCCGCTCCAGCTGGAGTTCCCACACCACCACCAGGCCCTGACTGCACCGGGAACCAGAACCAGCACCGCACCGCCAGGCGCAACACAGGCAGCAGACACAAACACAAGGATAAGCAGGAGGTGAGGGAAGCAGAAGATGGCATCAGCTGACATGGGGTGAATTTCAATTTCAATTGTGAATTGAACCAAGCTCTAAGGAAACAGAAGAGAGGTTGTCTTGACTAAACATGCTAGACAGTTAAACAAATCAAATACATTCAATCATAATGTATGCATTACATGTTATGCATCTAATACCACCTGAAAGGTACCTTTAACTTTTTATGATATTCAGTATAGATAACACTATGTTTAATCTATTCAACTTCCTGAAATTCCAATTCAATTCCAACTCTGTTTCCTGTAGGTTTTTCCAAATTCTAGTTCCAATTCCTCAGTTGAATTTGAATTGATGAGTTAATTCATGAATAGAGCCCCACCCTGATAGATAGACTCTCTAACCTTGTTGCAACAGCAATAAAGTCTTCATCATGAGGGCAACATGCCACCTGAATGATCGATCCCTCCTGAAAAAAGAGGCCATGTTGAGTGATGCGATAACAAGAATATCAGAGAAACCAAGTCTGGACAGGTTAAAAACAGACACAAATGAACATAACATGCATTTTCATGTGCAACTGTATCAATTATCAGCGCCATAAGAGCCAACACAATATTTCAGCACAAAAGGGCATGTATTACCCTGTGAGTTAGGATGAGTCTCTGCTTCCAGCCCTCCCTCTGAATGAGGTGCAATCCTCCCGCTGATGTTCCTAATGCGAGCCACTTCCTTGACACTGCTAAGCAGGTACACTGCAACACAACAGACGCACACATTTAAAAAGACTGGTCTCACCTGTCGTATAAAGGAAAAATCCACCCTCGAATACTCTTACACTGTTCCATATCATCAATATGTGATGTTCAATGCATTCTAGGAGTTATTTTGTGATGAACTGTTGTAATTTACTTTTTTGGTGTCTGACTTTTGACAAACCACAGAGAAGTGGCGTGGACGTGTTGCTTTCAAAAGGTACGGGTAAATAAATATAGCCATCTAGCCAAATAGTTTGTGAACATTGGGGTGTCTATCACATCCATGGTGTCTATTATCCTAACCACACCCCTTACTCAAAACGCAACATGTGGCTGCATTGCATTATGGTCTAGTGAGGCTACTGTCTGTGGAGAAACTGGTGTCTCTTCCTCTTCTACAATGGATTTCTCCCTGTATGATAGTTGGATGTCAGTGTAAAATGGGGAGTCTAGAAAGAAGCTCTTGCTCTTTGATTCTGACGGACTGACGCCAAAACCTGACATTTACTGTTGATATTTTAGACAGTTGAACATTTTTCTGCTATTAAACTCCACTGTAGCAGCACAGGGAATATCTTGACATGATGTCACATTGTGTATGTTTGGCCAGTTATCCAGGCGAATAAGAGAAATACACCAAACAACAAAATGGGCCCAGAGATGCAAAGTACATCACCAATAGCTGTTGGTTTTTAACAGTGCTAAAGTGTTACTGGGTGGATTTTTTCCTTTGAAAAAATGCTAACACCTTATATAGTAAAACTTTAAATAAAAGCAAATATTATTTGAGAATACCAAACAGTCACATCAAATTTTCTGTATGAGATTTAATTATGAAAGACTGACTTAGACATGTGCCATGTGACATCTGACATGTGATGATGAAACCCACCTTGAGCCTGCCAGAGTCTAAGCGGAGAGCAGAGAGCAGAGGATCAAGGCAGTCAAATTCTGCCAGTACATGACTGTGGTTCTCCGGCACAACATCTAACAGCGGCATTTTAACTGGGAGAAAATGAAGTGAAGTGTAAAAAAAACATGTGATGGACTTCAAAGGAGTTACAAAACTGACCTTCTCCAACTCTCCTCCTGACAGATATTGCTCTCTTTCCTTGCATACCAGAGGCCACAGCTGTCTGGCATCACATGACTTCCCGCAGTATCTACCTTCCCTCTAAAATTGAAGAGCCATGACTCCACTTTACGCCACTTCCAGTGGTTGGTTGTTCAAATAAAACAGCCTGGTAAAACTCCCTCGTCAAAATGTAACCCAAGTAAAACAGTTAAGTATTAAATGTTGCCCAAACCTAAGGGATCATTCTTTTATATTTGGCTATAGGCCATTTTACTGATGTTTGTATGTGTTCTAACAGAGAAGAGAAACTATGCACAAGCTATTCACATCATCCCTCGACTACTCCAGTTTCACATCATCCCTCGACTACTCTCAGGCCCCACCCCCCCAAAAAGAACCCAAACTACTAAAATATGATTTAATTAGCACAAATAAATGTTCAATATCACATTTTTGTATTCCAGTGGTTGGAAGTGGTCCATCTTTAATGTTTTAACTTCTACAATTTAAAAGGAAAATACTCTTTGTGACTCTTTTCTTTACATTGTCCTTTTCCCAGTGTATGGATCTTCACATATTTGAAAACATAATTTTCTGTTTAAGCCAGGGTTTGTAAAAAATGTTTATCATCTCTAATTTAATGCCACTTGTGTGGGAGCTGCCAGTTACAGTATCAAACATACTGTGAGATTGACACAAATTTCTGTTTCTACAGGTCAAGTGGACACCAGTCAGCTGAAAAAACAGCACGAGTGTGACTTTGATTTACTCATTGTGTCTTATGATTGAATTACTATGCATTATCTAACAGCCTACACTAGGCATCGAACCACAATGGAAGTGTGTGTTAGAAATGGATAAATGGCAGAAGAGGGATAAGAGATCCTTGCTGCTTCAAAAGAAAGTAAAGGCAAAACTAAAAATATGGATCATTTCAAGAACTAACTGCATTTTCTAGGCAAAAACTTTTTGAGCTTGCATGTTAAACAAATGTAATGAAACAAAATGTAGTAAAAAGAAAATGTTACCTAAATTCAAGTAGGCCTGCCTCAGAAGAAGTGAAAAGAAGCAGTAAACTCTGACCTTTCTCTATTTGCTAGAACTCTACTGTCACTACCAGGGATATATTGGAGGGTATACCATTTTTTCAGTTGCATCAGTGTTTACACACGTTTTTACTGACAATCTTTCTGCCAGGAATTCATATAGCATACACCATAGTAAGTAGTACCAAACTGATGCAGGTTATATAAAGATATGGGTATTTAAATAGGGGGGAAATCCATACTTGTTTATATTGGTGGATGTCTTGTCTCATAGTGATGACTGACAGGAGGCCATAGTATAGACTTTTTAAATTTATTTTTAACTTACCAGTAGCCTACTTCACTGGAAACTTCTAAGATCCTTTAGCCTGGTAAGAAGGAAGACTGTCAACAAACCTAGAAATTCCAACCTTTCGTGCAACTCACTGCAGAATTGTGAAATCAATTTGGTTGAGTAACTGGCCTGGCCCTGTGCTGGTTGATTAACACTAATTTATAAAATGAGTGTACTGATTGAGTTGATGGACCGCTATCACAATCACAGTCTGACAGTCCGGTAGGAGCGCGCACCAAAACAAGGGCTGGTTCACTCTCGCTCGGTCGGCCGATTCATGGCACTGTGCATCACGAGACCCCTGTCTGCTGATACTGATGCTAACGTTTATGTGGAAACTAAATGGGATGCCAGAAAGCCACTAAACTTTTATTTAAACAAACCAACGTGAGAAATGGCTAACGTTGCACTGAAATTATGTATTTGTATACTTTGTCCAATGCGACGAGGCGCCTCAGTGTCAGCTGATTTACAATTATGCTAACGAGTTAGCAAACGAGCTAACTGGGACACTGACGTTAGCGTTCCTTCACTGTTGTTTCAGTTCAACTCACCAGAAAATCACAGTGTCAGCAGGCTGCCGCCTACAAATCCATGTCAAGTCGCTGCTTTACATCCCTGGTTTTGTTCAGTTGTTTGACAAGATCAACGTTGGTCACTTTCACGCTAACCCAACATCTAACCAGCCAAACTGTCACTTCTCCATCTGAGGCAGCTCGGTGTGTCGGCAGCACTGCTGCTGTGCGGACACTTCCTGAACGCAGCGTGACGGTTTTCCCTCAACTGGACTAGATGCTTCTTTTATATAGTATCACGAAAAATGAACCCATCTCGAAAAAAAAAAAATATCACATTATCCGACGTTTTGTGCTATTAGAGCACATAAAATATACCATTGTCTGACATAAATAGTTAAGGGCTCTCGAAACCGTGCCATGATACACAAAAATCCCTCTTGATTGAAACCTGAGATGAATGAGCTCATTCATTGTACCAATACAGCCCATCAAAACAAGGTGAGCCTCGTTGACTAAGGAGAACTTGAAATGATGCCTTAATGCAATTTCAACAGACGGCAGCATGAACAAAAGCATTATGCGTCACTTTAATTCAGAGTAACATTTTTGTCTTCAGTGCAGACAGAAGGTGCAGACATTACAAACCAGTGCCATGTAAGTGTGACTGGGTCACACACACACACTAATGCACAAGAGTGTGAAATGTCTTTACAGTATTGCTATATTCACTCCCCTCTTTTGCCCAGATTTACTGGAAGGATGCTCCCTGAATCGACTTGGTGCTCAAGAAGGGCTCGTTGCATGTGCAAGCTGTATCACAAGTCTTGCTCTGTGCACTGATGGAACAACCTCACATACTGGCAGTCTTTCACTTGCATCTCACGCCTCAGCCTCTTTTCCTGAGTGCCTTTCTGATTTCCATCTGAAGTTTGGTCATATTACACCATTTTTAAAAGTCCCATTCAACCATTATTAGGAACCATGGCATTCTCTCAACCACTGAGAAAATGCAAACAAAAGAGAAAGAAAATAATTACAGTTATTCGTGACTGAGATGCAGTTAGTCTCTGTGGAACATTTGGGGATGTAGCATCACCCGTCTATATCCTCATCATAAGCCCATGTGAACCGTGTCCCGTCAGGCTGTGTTCTGTGTTCTTTTCACAGCAGTCTGGTGGGCCGACGCTGGCCGTTTGTCCGTGTTTTAATCTCTTCCTTATCCTCTCTTCGACAAACCATCGGACCTCAGGTTTTCCTCAACATCCGACGGGTTTGCCAGGCATGGAACTTGCCGTAAGCCATCTGCAGCATCTCCTCCAAGTGGCCTGTGAGCTGTGGGATTGTTCAACAGATTTCATGTAAGTCTATAACATACTATCCTCATTGTGTCATTTTAGAAAGAATTAGATAGAGCACACTTGGGACTTACATTAGTGCTTAAATACTGCCGTTGAATCTTTTCTTGAAAAGGACAAAGCTTGGTGATCTGAAATCTCTCCAGGTTTGACCTCATTTTCACCACCTAAATGAAACATACGGACCAAAGAGAATAATTGCGGTTGATTACATTAAAAGTTACAGTTCAACAGCTCTGAAAGATGATAGTGACAGGAGCGCTTATGGGCAGCTATTGCCAATCGCTGATTGAATCAATCACTCACCAAAATGAATATCGCCAACAAAATATTTAGATAATGTATTAACAAGACAGCAGCTTGAGTGGGAATAGGATGGTACTCTCAACTCAACTGTTCATGAAAAATATTACACTTTCCCCTGATTAATTGCAGAATTTCAGTCTGAAGGGAAAAACTTCACCTTCCCCATCTCCCCCTGCAAAACTGGAACAAAAGGACAGCTAGGTAAGGCCCACTAATTGCCTTAAGTGAGATATCCCTATTGGTGTGGTGATAGTGCAGATGCTTGTGATGCATAAGGTCATGGGTTCGAGCTGAGTCCCTGCTAAAGGCAACATACGTGTCAGTGGTGGGATGGAGTGGAAGACATTGCAGATGCATCTTTGCAGAAGACGTGGGAGAGCTGAGCATGAGGACATAGTCTTATTTGGTGGAAACGGTGTAAGCTTAGTCTTTAATCAGTGCAACACAAAGAACCTAAGGCTAGCAGAAACGTATCCGCAATGGCTTTCAAAGGTTTCTTTCAAACTTTTGAACACTAAATTTGACAGACGGAAGGTGGGATAATAATTGATCTGTATGTGTATGTATTGTATGTGCTATTGGGCACTTTTTGAAGTGCCATTTAAAATTGTGTATTCCCCCCCCCCCCCCAAAACAAGACGGTGTCACAGGGAAGGAATATTTAGTAACAAGACACTGAACTTCCTTGCAATTATTAGGATGACAGTAGTCACCTTCTCCTCCAGGAACGGTGTGTTTACAGGAAAACATGACCAGAAGTGTCTCAACAACTCTCCAACAGCTGTATAAAGATGCTTCAACTCTCCTTGAACCTCACTGGGTACCATCTCTGGAAAAAACATAAAAGAACAAAAACAAAAAGCAAGTCATTAAAAAAAAAAGAACGATCTGGGTAAATGCTCCAATAGGTTGACATTTTTCAATATTGGATTCAGGATTAAACAACAATTAGTACTTGTTGTCAGTGAATGGTCCACAAATCCCAGGGGAAGATTTACCAAAAAAAAGAAACATTTTGTCTATTTCCACAGAAATGCACACAGCTCCTACACATTTCTAGAGAGAAATGAGATTACAGGATGCACAGAGAGCAGTGTTGTGAGGTTAACTTGAGGTTCAGTGTGTTGCTCAGGGGCATTTCAACAGCCCCATACACACTAGATATGCTACTGCCACCCTCTGGTCACCAACCTTCACAGTCAGTACTATTAAAGATGCTAATAAACAATTGTACAAACACACTTACGATTTATGGCTTGCTGCGCTCCTGCCTGCATGAGGATACCGCCTGGAGAAAGCGCTGCAATGGCAGAACTAGCTGTGCTGCTGGACAACACCTGTAGGGAATATTGAGGCAAACTGAATGTATTTCAATGTGCACAAAATGTATATGGTGAAAAAAACCCCCAAAAAGAATCCTGCTTTGGGGTAAATAAGTATACAACAGTACATGATCAAGTCGGAAATATATGGTGGAGGATCTAACCTGAGTAAGGTTGGGTTTGTAGTTGGCCATCTCATGTCGGATACAGTTGACAGAGTTGATGATGTCCTGGCTGGTGCTATAATGCTGGGACTGAAGTGGCACGGGACCATGAGCATACCTTAGAGAAAAAAAAAAAGAGAAGGATTGACAGACATTACATTAGAACACTTCACTTTGATATGAATGAGAAATTGTGCAGAGATTGAGTTAATAAAACAATTGTGCTGCACTAGGCAAGATTTTGTTTATGTAAAAATACACATCTTATCAGCCTAAACATGAAGTGGGGCTGCAATAGAGAAGAGTGTCCCATTCCTGCTAACTGAGATGCCATAGAAACAACAACAAACAACAACTTTGGACTCACTCTACCTGTCAGATTTTTTGAGGTTCAAAGCAACTGTTTTCAGCCCGTTTTCCCTCTGCAGGTCCTCATATTCTATGGCTTCTTGTAATTTCACCTGAGAATATTTACCAGCAGAAAAGGTAACTGCAGTATTTTACAAAGAGACAATATTTTAGAAAAAAAAACTCTCTAGACCTAGAGAGCTACCATACCTTCTTAACAGGAGGCTGGAAGAAGTCAGAATCCCTCGAGTTTCCATCTGTACTGCTCGTCTCACTGGCTTGGTCAGTTGGTGTGTCCCTTTACAAACATGGTGCAGTTAATACAAATATGAACACACTGAGCAGTTGATCATGTTTTTTTGTGTGTTTTTTTTACGTCATTTGTTTACCCCTTCCGTGAGCCTGCTGCCAGCACCATGGCACTGTGATGGTTGAAACGCTTGATAATGGCAGAATTGCTGTTCTCCTTCACCGTCCTGTTAGAATTGGAAGTTGAAGGTGTCATGGAAACTCCGTAGCCCTGTGTGACAGATGATGCCAAGTCTTTAAGTCACCAATAAGAAGTGGAAAAAGAATGCGAAACAACCAAATGATTATCTAGTCTGATGTGGCTGCTTCTGGCTTATTGGCTCATGAAATCTCACCTCATCTAATGTTTTATCCTCCAATGAAAGGAGGTCGACCAAAGGATTCTTTACTCCTTGAACCACCATAGACTTCAAACCTGCATGAGATAGATATGAATCTTTACAACCGACAACACAGCCAGACTTGTGACGCAGTGGAAAATAGCCTTGCGGTCTATCAAGGGGGTTCACGGCAGAATAAGCTTTAATAATCCTACCCTTTTCGTCCTGCTTGGCACACTCTGAGAAGATATCCTGTGTTCCTGTGTTGATGCGGTCTCTGTGAAAATAATGGGATTGGAAAAAGCGGGTCCAGAACTCCTTCTCAGTCAGGTTATGAGGCACGTTTTCACCATACTTCTGTTTCACTGCAAGTACAACATAAGTTGACAAAAAGATATATTTAGCACAATCTTGTATGTATCCGATAAGGAGGACCAATTGCACTTATCACAAGGGTAAGCAACCATGTGCCATGGAGTGCCGAGTATGCAGGTTTTCATTCCACCAGGTGATTTCACAAAGTAGCTCTTCCTCTGTGGTTGAATGTGTGCTAATCAGTGAAATCAGCTTAGTTGGAATGAAAACCTACAGACTCTTTGCACTCTATGGCACATGGTTGCCTATTCCTGGTCTATCACTACTGTTAGCATCCATGGAGTAACTTCATAATCTGAAATAAGCAGAATAAAGTGGAGATGTAATCGTTTACCTGCAGGGTACGTTCTGAAGATAGACTCAATAATGTCAGCTGTCAGATTGTACCTCAAGCCGTTGCAGCCATCTGTCTGAGGTCTAATGTCTGCCTGTAATGCACAAATGTAACTGCTGGGTAAAACAGAATCACTCAGCAGGGTGGATTTGATTTACACGTAAATTTGAGAAAAGTAGTATTACATTGGTGTCAATAATATCCAAGTTGAGTCCCAAGTGAGTGAAAGCCTCAATTATAAAGTTTGAGACAAGGTACTTTTCAAAAATGTTAGTTTAATTCTGTCGCCCTATCATTTTAATTCTTTTCAAGATCAATCTACTCACCAGAAAGGCTGCAGATATACCAACTTCCTGTTTGTTGTTGGGTAATGAGTGGTCTGTGTTGTTTATGCTTAACCGGTTGGCCCAGAATTCTTCAGCACTGATCACCTGGCTTACCACCAGGTCTTTATACAACTGGAAAAGCACTGGATCTTCTTGCAACATTCTACAGGAGAAAAATAAAGCTGTAACTTGTGCTCTTGTGAGGAGAGGACACAAAACAGTGTTACACCAGGCTGGGTGCAAAGGATGCAGATTTGAGTCATGGAAAGGAGTGTGTGTCAATGCAACACAATAAGCACTTTTATTATTTGGTGAATCTAAGTGTGATGGCCCTCCATATATGCCTGTGTAGGGAAACACTGAAATCTGAGACTCAGAATCTAACAAAACCAGGAAATATTCCAGAAGCAAACATAGTCCTGAATGCATCCATGCCTTTAGAGGGAATCTTGGGAAAGAATTAAGCCTCACCTGTTTTTCTCCTCCAATTCCTTGTTGGCCTTCTTCTTGAACTTGGGCAGTAGCTGCTGCAGCAGCTCCTTGGCAGCATCACGATCTTTGAGGGCACTGCTCTCGTTGGAAAAGTGGAATGTGGTGCTTTCACCGGTGTGAAGGACCAGCTGGAGCTGAATCTTGGCTTTACCATCTGGACTGATCTTCTGACCTGCACACCACGGAAATAAAGGGCAGCTAGAGACCATCATCATGCAATACACTACAATCTCAGCACCATATTGTAATTTGACGGTCTCAAGCACTCACAGCGAATATCTGCATACAAGTGGCTGACGGTGAAGCGGTCTTTGCCCTCTGGGCCCCAGGCTACACGTTCAGCCATCAGGTAAAGTGTGCCATCCTGTTTCCTCTGGCGAACCTTTTTCACCACCAAAAGCACCTCCTCTGATAGTGATGCCATGGCCAAAACAGATAACTAACAGAGGAGAGAAATGGAGAACAGGAACTACTGTTAATCCCTTGATATCCTGCACAGACATGTTGACACAATCTCAGATATAAAAAGAGGAATAAGATATTGGATCGAAACGTATGTATTGCACCTTAAAGATCTAATCATAACACGCCCAGCTAGTCGTTACTTCAGCGTCAGTAACGTAAAATAACTTTATCAACGTTAGCAACATGCAAAAAAAGCGAGTACCTTAAACAAGACGTAGTAACAAGACAATGAAATAATCTGTGAGACGGAAGCACGAACGATTTAATCTGACTGCACAACAACGTCCTAAATAAAGGTTAGCCGCTTCCTACACTGCCATTATCATTAGCCAGCTAACGTTATCTAAATACAAGCCACAATCGAGTTGTTGGTTGTCGGTTTGTCATACTTACCAACTTAGCTAGCGTTACGTTAGCTAATAGTCAAGAGAAAATACTTGAGGGAGAAGTCGGAAATAAACTTCCTTTACCTCAAAATCAATCGATAGTACAACTAATACCTCGTCTTCCCTAAACACACGAGATTCAACTGTTTTGAATATAAAAAAAATAACCGAATGCGTTATTTTAAAACAAAACTATGACTACTCAAACAGTGAGCACCTAGACTCCATCACTGACATGACTGCCAGGCTGTGTTACACCGAAAACGCTCCGGTGGGACAACGAGCCGGTTACATTGTTCCAGTCGGAGCGCACTCGAAAAGATTCCGGTGAAAATGTTTCTAACTAATTAATATAGCCTGACAAAAGCAAACAACAACAACAAAAAAGACAATCACAAAATATTCACAATCCACATAAAAACCTTAACCCTAAATACAAAGTTTTCCCACTATCAACAAATAAGCTCCTTTTCCATTTTTATTTTGTAAATCGTCCATTTTATTTCAGATTTTGAAAAATTCAATATGAAATCCCCAGAGAGACAAGTAAATGTATCGCCATCCTGTTCCCCAGCTTCTTCAGATAGTTTTGCCACTTGTGAATACATTTGTTGTATTCAATGGCAGGGTCCATTTTCTCTTTGTATTGTTGTAGACACACAAAGCTAAATATACATTTTATTGAGGAGATTTTGGAACTGTCTATCATTAAACCTTTATGTGTTACTTTGTGATCTTAATAACCGTGTTTTCCCAGCTCCTACTCTTCCATTGGCATTTCTAATCATTCAGTCTTGTTCAGTCTGTACAAGAACCAACACATTATAAGGCAGCTTTCCCAGCTCTTTGCCACTGACAGGCTCCGATTATTATAAGTGTCTGACAACATTATGGAAAGGACCCTACAGAGAAATGAAACATTTTTATTTACCTTTCGCTTGATCCAGTCTGTGTGTAACTTCCTGCAACAACTCAACTCTCGCGAGACTTGGTTATACACAGACCGGATCAAGCGAAAGGTAAAGAAAAACGTTTAATTTCTCTGTAAGGTCCTTTCCAAAATGTTGTCAGACACTTATAATAACGATCTGAGCCTGTCAGTGGCAAAAACAAGCACTTTTAGTGGACGTACATTGACGGTTCACATTTGCCCCGTCGGATTACATTGCAGCTCGTTTGCGGCTGCCGGGCTGACGCGATCTCGCTCAATGCTGGACCAATTTAAAAAATTGTTGTCCCCTTTAGTCACTTGGACACAAAAAGTTGGGAAAATAGGGTCCAGGTTGAAAAATACCGAAGTTACCCTTTAACATTCCACCATTTGCTGAACTCGTCTGTGTTACTAACGGGATTTGTAAACAGTAACCGCTTACAAACGTCTTCTGCTGCCCTTCAAACATTAACGGTAGGTAAGGTATAGCCCACCTTGTGGTATTTAACTAACATTAGTGGAATTATTTAACAACTGTGTCGCAGTGCTTCAGTGCATTGCATTGAATTGAACTGAATCAAACTGAACACAGGCGCCGTGGGTCTCTCAACAGGATCTGTGCTTGTTTATACTTGACACTGAAGTAGTTTCATTAGGTCATTGTTGAACTGCACAAATCTGTGGTAATAATAACCTTTACTGGCCAGGTAATGTTATTTCTTATTTCTTCTTTCACAAGGCATGCCAATACCAGAATGCCAATACAGAAACATGAAAACATTAGTGGAAAGGAGATACTGATTACTTTCTTGCTGAGAGTTTGTATTAGAAGTTGTACACAAGGACAGCCTCCCATGTGCTGCTCCAGGCTGTAAAGGCTGTAAATATAGGCTATTGATGATTTTACACATTTGAACTCTGGCTCTCTGATCACAAGCTCTGAAAGAACTGTTCATATTCATAATGATGGTGGATTATCTTAGGCCACTGGAATAACATGATCTTTTACAAATTTTTTTTTTTTTTTTTTTTTTACATGTAAACATGTGAATTCACCAAAAGTTACAGCTACAATAAATTGCCGAGACATAAAAACAAAGACATATAATCATAGATCGGCTTGAGAATTTTAATGACACTGAAGACACATTTCTGAAGTTTGACAAACCACAGATAATGGAGAACGATAGTTTGGATGCCCTTTACATGTTTTTCTTTATCATTAGGCTATATTCAGAGGACTATGAGAAAATCTACAAAGGTGACATTGTTGGGAATGATGGTCAACAAACAAAGACAAAATCTGTTTTTAATTTTTCATGTTTGACCTCAGATGCCTAATGTCTCTTGCAAAAGAAAGTCAAACTATCGCTACTACATATCTCAACTCATTCATGTCTTTTTTCACTCTAGTCACTTTCAGTAAAAGGAAGAGAAACACCCTCTTAGATATAATACACACATATATTCTTACAGTTTTGAAAAGTCTAGTCTACATTTTAGAACAATGAACCATCTTCCCCAAAAGTTAAGAGCCATGACACCAATATGTGTTGTCAATAAATGAAAAAGTGTTGATGGGCATTGTGAAAGTACACAGGTCCATATTCCAGAGGTGTGGGGAACATTTTATCAGCAACAGTGAGTGTAAAATCTTAAATTAACATCTTGGCTATACAACAATGTTGGAATTAATTAACATTTGTTGGCACTGGTCAGCTGAAAACAGCAAATTTCAGACCGCTCCGTTAAGTCACATGCTTTAATTTGCCAGATAATATACAATAGTTTGCCTTTGGTCATCATATATTGGAGTCTTGGTTCTTTTTTCTCGATTAGACTAGTCATTTAATGAAGCTTAATTTTTAATGTTTGCATTTGAAACATTTCAATTAGTCTGCCGTGTTCTTCTCACACTCAGTGACATGGCAACCACACGTGTCAATTGAAATGTAGGAGAGTGTCTTCTTTTTCATGTTCTTGCCATCAGAGCAGATCATCTCCACCACCCTCTTGCTGGTGGACATTTCTTGACAGCAAGAACACGAATGCATTAAGCTGTTCTTTTCTGCAGAGTATCTGTAAATAAAGACAAAGCAACAGCAATATTAATCCACTGGGAATGGAGCTGGACTGGGGTCAGTTTCAATCACTAATTAACTAGGCATTCCTTTCCACATGATAATTTAACAGGTAATTATAGAATGATTCAGTAGGTTGTATAGCCCCCAGAATCTTTGTTCAAAGTGACTGTAAATCTCACATTGAGGAAGTCCCACAGGATCCCTGACAGGCTGAAATTTCCACTGGTTCAATTGACTTGCAGTCCTTTATCTGCAGATAGGTGGTGTTCTTGATCATTTGACAGCTGTAGCGAGGAGTGCCTGTGAATGATATAAGTATAGGTTTATTAAGATACTGCAAAAATGACATTTAGTACTTGCCTGCAGGCACACTGTCACTTCTGTCCGTCAAAGTTTTCCTGTGTTTTCATGGGAAAACAGCATTATGGGTTTTGGCTTTGATAGGTCAGCTAATGACAACGGATGCCAAGTGAGTCCTCAAGTTTCACAAAGAGTCTAAGATCCTTCATCACTGAGGCATTTTTCTTTGTTCCACTATCTAGACATGGTATGAGTTCCCTGTTCCCTGAATTTTTTTTAAATTCCCCATCCACACTGACAGATTCCAAGATCTCACATGTAAGTGGCTTTTACAAGTTGTGAGTGAAGTTACAGAAACTGAAACTATTTGGGAATCAAATTCAAGTGGAAATAGACATCACAGTCTATTGAAATGTAACATACAAACTGCATAATAGTGTATAATTTGACCATTTTTATGTAGTTAACTCATACTTACAGGTTTTGCAACAGCCATTTTTGTCACTTTTTTCAGTTCCCTGTAATATAGGCAACGTGGATTACAAAATAGATATATAGATAGATATAAAGTCACACATCAGTTACTACTATTACTGGTTCTTTATCAAACAAAATCAAAAACAGCAATAAATTATGCTTAAAGTCATTATAAAGGTAATACCTCTGTACCTCATATTTGTCTGTCTCAGTACATATACTGTTTAAGCCCATTTACTTTAGATATCAAGTCCCATACTCACAGGAATGCAATTGTGTGGATCAAATTCAGCACACTGAATCTGCGATTCAAGGACTGTAAGCTCATCCTTTATCTTTTTGCATTCATACTTGGTACAGTTGTCATTTGGTGGTGACCAAGACTGTGAAGGCTATCAGAGGTGCAGAAGAAGTCAGTTAGTGAACATGGAAAAAGTTTGACTGAACATTTATAGAGCTAATAACACGGTTTAACTTTATGGAGATGCGTAACACTGATTCTGCATCCACTTGTAGGTGTTTCCATGACATTGAACTCACCTCAATAATGTGAGTTGTGTTGTCTTCGAACACAACAACACAACTTGTCTTTTTACATTTTCCACAACATTGTCCAGGGGAAATTTCATACACGTAGCCCTGTTTGAAAGAATGGCACACATTAAAACGCTCCGTAACATTATATATTGATTCAATCTGTAACATAATTAGTAAAAAATAGAAAGAAAAATTCTATTCTATTTCCCCATTTGCAGACAATTTCACCCTTAAGTACTGTTTCCTTATGAGTTTAAGTCATCGTCAACAGCTGAAATAAACTGGGATTATTAGTCAGCACCAGCATTTCAGGCTTCATCTCCAATATTTACTTATTGAAAACTATTAACGTGCACAGAAAAAAAATAATAAGGTTGATATAGACTGTACGTCAGCAGCATGATTTTTACACTAGACATCTGAAAAGAAAGCAAATGTGTGACATGACAGTAGATACCTGGACCAGAGAATATGGCTGTTGCCTGTTCATTAGCTCATATTGTGGTATGCAAAGTAAAAAAAAAATAATTTTTTTTTATTTAACTTTCATTTAACCAGGTTAGTCCTGTTGAAATATGGAATCTCTTTTACAAGGGAGACCAGGCCAAGAGGCAGCAGCAAAGAGTTACAAAACAATAAAAGCAGACAATAATAAATAAAGGTTAAAAGTTAAAGGTAGAAAAACAAACAAAGCAGAAGGGAAAGGGTGAAAGTGGCACAGTGCTAAAATTCTACAATGCAAAAACAACATACTTAAAACAATAACCAATAACCTAATAGATTTATCCTCCATTGTGTTAATAAGAGATTTGAAGGCATTAAGTGATTAAAAAGTGAAAATGCCATGCAATGTCATGTAACAAAAGTGAAATATTGCTTTACATATAACTAAATTCTACAGTTTGATTTACATTTTATGATGAACGTACTATTAAAACACTGATAAATACTCAAATATTGCCATGCAGAAGTACCTGTGGACACTGGGTGGAACATGGTATAGGTGAACACTCAATGACGTTCAACTTGCTGTCGGGATGCTGAGTTTCACCACAGCGGCATGTTTCACATGTGGTTTTGGGAACATCCACACCTGGCTATAAAAGAATACAAATGTATGATGATATGATATGAAACAGCCCTATCTATGATATATTACAAACATTTCATTGTTTTTAATGGAGAGTGCGTGAGTTTTGGGAAGAGCATCTGAAAATCAAGATTCAGGTGATATACAAATTTTTTTTTTTTTTTTAGAAACAAAACATGACATAACACTTTATTGAACAATTTTGGTACCCTGAATTGAGGGATTGTGCACAAAGAGGGCTGTAGTTTAACTTTGGATATGGTGCCAAAATATCAAGGTGACATTGTTCAAATATCTTTCTTTTAATTAAAAAATTGTGTTATTAAAAAACTTTTAATTTAAAAATCTTGCAATATGCATCTTACCTTGTACTCGGTACCATTGAAGACACAGACGCCTTTGGGCACTAGATAAAGTATGAACAATTTGATTGTATTAAAGGTTTATTCTTATTTTAGTTCTAGATAAAGGAAGTGTATTTTCACACATTAAGAATAGAAATAAATGTAACTAAAATTAATTGAAGAGCTTACCACAGGTATAAGAGGGGCAGCAACTTTCGGTTGAGGTGTTAATCTCCAACTCAAATCCCAGTTTGCACTTCTGTTTTGGCGATGAACAGCGTGTTTTATCACATTCTGTTGATAGATGTTTGAAAGATGTTTCCAGGGTTGGTGAGTAATGCATGAAATAAAAATGTGATTACCAAACATTGTTAGCTGGGGAATTGTTAGTTACAGTTACAAGAGTTACTACAGCTGCAGGTACTTTTGGAAAATAGGTGATTACTTGTTAGATAACATGAATATGTTTGAAAAGAAAAGGGTCTCTGTTGACCATTATTAACGCAATTTTTCATAGCTTGAAAAAATGACTAATCATGATTGCAGATGAAGACCTTAGTAGGCTGTGCTAAATTGTTCATTTAACTTTATATTATACATAATTTGCAAGTTATTCCAGCTACATAGAGAAAATGTAGAAAAAGTAACAGAAAATAAATTGAAAGTAATCTCTTTACATCACTGAGTTGTCATGCATACACCAACTTTGAACTGCTGTTTTCTGTAATGATTACACTTTGACAGATTAAGTGTGTGAGAGACCTAACAGTCATGTGCTTATCTAATCGTCTTTTGAAAACTGCTGCTACTTTAGTATTCCTGTTTATTTTTTGGCATTTCTGCTTTATTGGATAGTCATAATAGAGAGACACAGGGAGGACAGGGCAGAGAGAGAGAGGATAATTGCAGCTGCTGCGATTAGGACTTAGCCTTAATGGTACCAGGTGGCCCATACCTGCCTCTCTTGAAACAGAATATCGATAGATGTGGGTGTGGCACCTTGGATCACTCACCACATTTGGATCTCTCACAGCAGTCCACTGTAGAGTTCACCAACACCTCACCTTCCTTGTCACAAGTAATGGGTTCTTGAGGAGAACATTTTATGGGCTCACACTGAACACTCAGTGTGTCCTCATCACAAACACACTGCTGACAGTCAGTCTGCCAAGTATCGCCAAGCTGGTTTATAGACGGACAAAAGAATTAGTGGCAATTTCAGACCTGACAACAATGAATGAACCGTGAATAATTAAAAGTTAATCATTACCTGTTTTGGTTTGCCATCAGGTCCAGTGCAACCTTTAAGAATAAAAAGAAAAGTAGGTGTCTGCCCTCAGTTTACTTGTACCTTCATCTAAGAATAATTTGATTTTTCTTCACAAAATAGAAAATGTTCTTACACGAGGAAACGCAGGTGTCAGAGTTTGAACTGAACGAGATCATTCCCTCTGGGCAGAAACATCCCTCCATAAATGCGCTGCAGGCTGGGTTCTGCTGGCCTTTTTCTCCCTGGCATGGTTCCACGTATTTCTCATTGTATCTAAATATGAAGAACATTGACAGTAGACCAACAAATTATATCTTCTGCAAAATATATTGGGTACTGACTTTTTTTTCATAAATAAAATGCTACATGGCACTGCACAATGAAGTAGAGCACAGAATAGTACATACTAGTGTAATACATGGAATATAATCATTTTGTTTCTCTAAAGTTGTTGACAATAATCAGTTCATTGATGACATGTCAGTTGCTTAAATGAATAACAGAACCAAGGTGTTACCTTGCATTACAAGTTGGTGTAATAGTTGGGCCACATGGCCTGTAGATATTGTTCTCTGGACATGTATATTCTACAATAAGAGAGGGAGGATTAAAATGATGAAGTAAGCTTATCCAGCAGTCTGTAAAGTATCAATGAATAACTTTGAATGACTTCTACAAAACAAAACCGTCATACCGCATTGTCCTTTTGTAGAATTCCTCCAGTCGACACAGATAACAGCTTCAGCACACTTCGTGGCATATACCTCCAAACTAGAGCAACCCACTGTGGTATTTGGCATGTGGCAAACGTCAAATTTACAGGCCTCATAGAAGGCTTGTGGTGGGATTACTTTGTGGCATTCCTCAAACACCCTTAATGTACAAAGAAACCACACTGTTATTAAGCACAGCTGCAGAATGAACTGGCGTTATTTCATATTGTTTGTTACACCGTGAATTCTTACCTGCTCATGATAATTTCACAAATATAATAGAACTCAGGGTTGCAGGTGGGCTCAGGTTTAGGGGGCGCAGGCCCAGGTGGATTTTCACAATATGGCTTGTTCTTATCAGGTACATGCCAGTGATGTCCCATCTCAGAACATGAGGGATGAATCTGTCCATTTGGTAATCTGCAGTCATTTCTTCTGTCATTGTCACAGGTACCTTGTGAAGGTAAATATAAACATAATATTTGTTACAACACTTGTGCTGCAAATATGGTACATCCACTTGTACTTTCATACTAAATGAAGTACCCTTTGTATTTTGCAGCTATCAATTCAACATCTGGGTTCTTATTTACCATACAACAAAAATATTAGTCTAACAGCAAATCAGTTATCAACTTACCACACTGTCCCTCTGTGTTGTTGTGGAAAAGGGAATGTGGCAGGTCGATGCTGAATGAAAGCCCTTTGAACATCACAGTTGCTTCAATCTCTGGGATTTTCAACAGCAACTCAATTTTAGTACTTGTGATGATGAGGTCATCATTAGAGAAGGTTGGGAATATCCGCTTGCCATTAATGTGCACCTAAAGAATTGCAACATCAGTTACAGTGGGGTGAGAAGGGAAGTAACAAGTTGTTAGGACTAAGTAATTTTGGGAATACCACACCCGTTCATCAACCCTCAAATTAAACATTTGTAATACTGTACATAAAACAACTTTGCCAGCTTCATAGTAGTAAGAAGAGAGGCGGCAGATGGCCCAGTTACCATTGCTAATCATTGAATACAATAAAACTGTTGCAAGAAAATAAAAATAATTGTGTTTAGAGAACTTTGTTGTGATAATGGTTACCGTGTTCACTGTCTTTGGGACCCTCTCCTGTGTAAGAATAACTTCATAGTTTTTGTAATACACAATCAAGGCATGAGAGCAAGTTACAGTTCCAGAGGAATCACAATTCTCGTTGTCAATAAGAATACGGAAATTGTGTCGAGGGATGATCTCTTTAACCAAGACGTATGTGCAGTTTTCCTGAAAGCTGTAGTATGTCCCATCAAATGTCTGATAGTGAGGATCTCCCCAGCCAGTGCATATACCTGCAAAGATAAAATAATGGCATTAAGCGTTACATCAAAAAAACAAAAACATGACAACATTGTTTTTATATACTTTTTTTTAGTTTTTAAATTTTGTTTGAATGTGAAATAGTGTATTCATTTGAACTTACATTTACACTCCAAGTGATAACAACAGCCTGCTTCATCATACACCCTAACTGGTGGGTACCTATTTTCACATACAGGTTTAGTCACCGGTTCACACTTCACCGGTTCTGTGATAACTCTACCATTGTCGCATGTTTCATGGTAGCAGTTGCTTGACTTCCAAGATTCACCATCCTATCAAGGAGAAAGTGATACTTTTAGCAGGTTTGAGGTGAACACTTCCACCTCCAAATCAGTATTAATCCGTGACTTTTATTTTTGTATTGAATTAAATGTATATATTTTGTACAGTTGTAAATGATGTTTGGAATAGTGATGAAAGGACTAGTTTGTTAAAGGAACAGTTCACGCCAAAATGAAATGTACAGCCACCAAACACATAGTGAGTTACGTCTCCTGGTCCTGGTTGTTAAGAGGTGTCTGTGCTTAAATGCGCCTTGCGCCTCCAATACAGGGGGTTGGGTGCGGTGCACACTTGCACAGCGAGGGAGCAGCTGTTAGCCACTTAACAGAGCACTGTAGCGTGAACATGACATGCTTTAAAAAAAAAGTAACTGTCAGTGAGCTAAATATAGGAGATAATAGAGTAAATATAGGCTTTTTGCACTCAGAGTGTAATCGTTTGGCTACAGAACACTTGTATTACGCTGCATGAACTGTGCACAAAAATTAGTTTTTTTTGTTTTTTTTACTCTTTGGAGCTTTACACAACTCCAGCCAACCAAGCCCCATTCATTTCAATTGTGTGGGAGAAGGCTGAGATGGAACTCCAGGAGCTAATCACTGTGTTTGTTGGTCGTATGAATTTCAGTGGAGTTTCGTCCGACACTGGGTCGAGAAGATAATGATAGACATTTCATTTTGGGGTGAACTGTTACTTTAAAGTAGATTTTTATTTAACTAAATTTAAATACCTTTCTAGGTGGCTTGAGATATTCACAGTCTCCAGGACGATTGGTTGCTGTAGTCTTATTAACTGTTGTTGAGGCAATTTGTGTTGTACTAGTAGTGCTTGTTGTGCTGGAGGAAGAAGTTGGTGGAGTGGTAGGGGGACATGGTCTAGCATGCTTCTCAACATTACATGTTGAATTGCAAAATGAAGTGAAACACCAGCCTGCTCCATCAGTCTCATTATAGATGAAACTACCTAATATGAGTATAAAATTGCCATAGTTAGATTAAAATCACCAGTTATGTGATACTTTTTTAAATAAACACAATTACAAAGATAAACATATTTTTTTAAAAGAATTGTTGATAGGACTAACACTTGTGTATTGCTTACCAGGAGAGAAAAACTTATCCAGGTACTTGCAGAAACATACAGTTGTACTGCCTGATGGTGAAGGCTGGAGAGTTGAAGGTGTGGTTGTTGTGGTGGGCTTTTCTGTGGTTGTTGTGATGATGGTGGTGGGCTCTTCTGTGGTTGTTGTTGTTGTGGTAGATATTTCTGTGGTTGTTGTTGTGGTGGGCTTTTCTGTGGTTGTTGTTGTGGTAGATATTTCTGTGGTTGTTGTTGTGGTGGGCTTTTCTGTGGTTGTTGTGGGCTTTTCTGTGGTTGTTGTTGTGGTAGATATTTCTGTGGTTGTTGTGGTGGGCTTTTCTGTGGTTGTTGTTGTGGTAGATATTTCTGTGGTGGTTGTTGTGGGCTTTTCTGTGGTTGTTGCAGCGGTGGACTTTTCTGTAGTTGTGGCTGCAGTGGTACTAGGCTTTTCAGTGGTTATTGTGGTGGGCTTTTCTGTTGTTGTTGTTGTTGTTGTTGTGGGCTTTTCTGTAGTTGTGGTGGTGGGATTTTCTGTAGTTGTTGTGGTGGTGGGCTCTTCTGTGGTTGTTGTTGCAGCCGTGGACTTTTCTGTAGTTGTGGCTCCGGTAGTACTGGGCTTTTCTGTGGTTGTGGTTGTTGTGGTGGTCTTTTCTGTGGTGGTTGTGGTGGGCTTTTCTGTGGTTGTTGTGGTGGGCTTTTCTGTAGTTGTTGTGGTGGGCTTTTCTGTTGTTGTTGTGGTGGGCTTTTCTGTAGTTGTTGTGATGATGGTGGTGGGCTCTTCTGTGGTTGTTGTTGTGGTGGGCTTTTCTGTGGTTGTTGTTGTGGTGGTGGGCTTTTCTGTGGTTGTTGTGATGATGGTGGTGGGCTCTTCTGTGGTTGTTGTGGTGGGCTTTTCTGTGGTTGTGGTTGTTGTGGTAGGCTTTTCTGTTGTTGTTGTGGTGGGCTTTTCTGTTGTTGTTGTGGTGGGCTTTTCTGTAGTTGTTGTGATGATGGTGGTGGGCTCTTCTGTGGTTGTTGTTGTGGTGGGCTTTTCTGTGGTTGTTGTTGTGGTGGTGGGCTTTTCTGTGGTTGTTGTGATGATGGTGGTGGGCTCTTCTGTGGTTGTTGTGGTGGGCTTTTCTGTGGTTGTGGTTGTTGTGGTAGGCTTTTCTGTTGTTGTTGTGATGATGGTGGTGGGCTTTTCTGTGGTTGTTGTTGCAGCGGTGGACTTCTCTGTAGTTGTGGCTGCAGTGGTACTAGGCTTTTCTGTGGTTGTTGTAGGCTTTTCTGTGGTTATGGTGGTGGTAGGCTTTTCTGTGGTTGTTGTTGTGGTGGGCTTTTCTGTGGTTGTTGTTGTGGTGGGCTTTTCTGTGGTTGTTGTTGTGATGGGCTTTTCTGTGGTTGTTGTTGTGGTGGGCTTTTCTGTGGTTGTTGTTGTGGTGGGCTTTTCTGTGGTTGTTGTTGTGATGGGCTTTTCTGTGGTTGTGGTGATGATGGTGGTGGGCTCTTCTGTGGTTGTTGTTGTGGTAGATATTTCTGTGGTTGTTGTTGCAGCCGTGGACTTTTCTGTAGTTGTGGCTCCGGTAGTACTGGGCTTTTCTGTGGTTGTGGTTGTTGTGGTGGGCTTTTCTGTGGTTGTTGGGGTGGGCTTTTCTGTGGTTGTGGTTGTTGTGGTGGGCTTTTCTGTGGTGGTTGTGACGATGGTAGTGGGCTCTTCTGTGGTTGTTTTTGCAGATGCCTCTGGCACAGTGGTATTCTTGACCTGGCCTCCTGTAGATTTCACTGTTGTAACCGCAGGTTGTGTAACAATTTCTTCTGTTGTGATGGATTTTTCAGTAGTTGTGACTGCAGTGGTGGTGGGCTTTTCTGTGGTAGTTGTTGTGGTGGGCTTTTCTGTGGTAGTTGTTGTGGTGGGCTTTTCTGTGGTAGTTGTTGTGGTGGGCTTTTCTGTGGTTGTTGTTGTGGTAGGCTTTTCTGTGGTTGTTGTGATGATGGTGATGGGCTTTTCTGTGGTTGTTGTGATGATGGTGGTGGGCTCTTCTGTGGTTGTTGTTGTGGTGGTAGATATTTCTGTGGTTGTTGTTGTGGTGGGCTTTTCTGTGGTTGTTGTTGCAGCGGTGGACTTTTCTGTAGTTGTGGCTGCAGTGGTACTAGGCTTTTCAGTGGTTATTGTGGTGGGCTTTTCTGTGGTTGTTGTGATGATGGTGGTGGGCTCTTCTGTGGTTGTTGTTGTGGTAGATATTTCTGTGGTTGTTGTTGTGGTGGGCTCTTCTGTGGTTGTTGTTGTGGTGGGCTTTTCTGTGGTTGTGGTTGTTGTGGTAGGCTTTTCTGTTGTTGTTGTGATGATGGTGGTGGGCTCTTCTGTGGTTGTTGTTGTGGTAGATATTTCTGTGGTTGTTGTTGTGGTAGATATTTCTGTGGTTGTTGTGGTGGGCTTTTCTGTGGTTGTTGTTGCAGCGGTGGACTTCTCTGTAGTTGTGGCTGCAGTGGTACTAGGCTTTTCTGTGGTTGTTGTGGTGGGCTTTTCTGTAGTTGTTGTGGTGGTGGGCTTTTCTGTGGTAGTTGTGGTGGGCTTTTCTGTTGTGGTGAGCTTTTCTGTGGTTGTTTTTGTTGTGGTTGTAGTGGTGGTGGTGGAGCTTTCTTTGGTTGTTGTTGGTGTAGGAGTAATTGTGGTTGTAGTTGTACAAAGATTGCTGGGGCCAGTGCAACATCTGACTCGGATTTCATAGTCATAACAAATGGGTGGTATGCCTTGGTCTTGGTTGTGACAAATCAGCCCAACTGCTGGGTCGCATGTAACCTTTTGATCTAGTTCATCCAAAGATAAATCTTTGTACTGTTTTGCTCTACATTCTATTTCTAGAGGTTTTCTGCAAGCCGTCAAGTCTGGTTCCTTAATTTTTTCTATGGTTTCATAATCTCCACCATTTGAGTCAGGATAATCATTGTTTATCCAAGCGGACCATTTACAAAGGCATATGGGTACTGTCTGTGTTGTGGTAGTAGTAGTGATAGTGCTTGTGGGTTGAGGTGATGAGAATGATGGCATTGGTGTTGTTTTAGCCTCTGTGAAAGGTGTTGAGGTTGAGAGAGTCTGACTAGTTGTCACTGCCTCAGTTGAAACACTTGTAATAGTTGATGTTGTTGTAGGCTTTTCTGTGGTTATGGTGGTGGTAGGCTTTTCTGTGGTTATGGTGGTGGTAGGCTTTTCTGTGGTTGTTGTTGTTGTGGTGGGCTTTTCTGTGGTTGTTGTTGTGGTGGTGGGCTTTTCTGTGGTTGTTGTTGTTGTGGTGGGCTTTTCTGTGGTTGTTGTGGTGGGCTTTTCTGTGGTTGTTGTGATGGGCTTTTCTGTGGTTGTTGTGATGATGGTGGTAGGCTCTTCTGTGGTTGTTGTTGTGGTAGATATTTCTGTGGTTGTTGTTGTGGTGGGCTTTTCTGTGGTTGTTGTTGCAGCCGTGGACTTTTCTGTAGTTGTGGCTCCGGTAGTACTGGGCTTTTCTGTGGTTGTGGTTGTTGTGGTGGGCTTTTCTGTGGTTGTGGTGGGCTTTTCTGTGGTTGTTGTGGTGGGCTTTTCTGTGGTTGTGGTTGTTGTGGTGGGCTTTTCTGTGGTAGTTGTGGTGGTGGGCTTTTCTGTGGTAGTTGTGGTGGTGGGCTCTTCTGTGGTAGTTGTGGTGGTGGGCTTTTCTGTGGTTGTTGTGGTGGTGGGCTTTTCTGTGGTAGTTGTGGTGGTGGGCTCTTCTGTGGTAGTTGTGGTGGTGGGCTCTTCTGTGATTGTTGTGGTGGGCTTTTCTGTGGTAGTTGCAGCGATGGTGGACTTCTCTGTAGTTGTGGCTGCCGTAGTACTAGGCTTTTCTGTGGTTGTTGTGGTGGGCTTTTCTGTGGTTGTGGTTGTTGTGGTAGGCTTTTCTGTGGTTGTTGTGATGATGGTGGTGGGCTTTTCTGTGGTTGTTGTGATGATGGTGGTGGGCTCTTCTGTGGTTGTTGTGGTGGTAGATATTTCTGTGGTTGTTGTGGTGGGCTTTTCTGTGGTTGTTGTTGCAGCGGTGGACTTTTCTGTAGTTGTGGCTGCAGTGGTACTAGGCTTTTCAGTGGTTATTGTGGTGGGCTTTTCTGTTGTTGTGGTGGTGGTGGGCTCTTCTGTGGTTGTTGTTGTGGTAGATATTTCTGTGGTTGTTGTTGTGGTGGGCTCTTCTGTGGTTGTTGTTGTGGTGGGCTTTTCTGTGGTTGTTGTGGTGGGCTTTTCTGTGGTTGTTGTGATGATGGTGGTGGGCTCTTCTGTGGTTGTTGTTGTGGTAGATATTTCTGTGGTTGTTGTTGTGGTGGGCTTTTCTGTGGTTGTTGTTGTGGTGGGCTTTTCTGTGGTTGTTGTGATGGGCTTTTCTGTGGTTGTTGTGATGATGGTGGTGGGCTCTTCTGTGGTTGTTGTTGTGGTAGATATTTCTGTGGTTGTTGTTGTGGTGGGCTTTTCTGTGGTTGTTGTTGCAGCCGTGGACTTTTCTGTAGTTGTGGCTCCGGTAGTACTGGGCTTTTCTGTGGTTGTGGTTGTTGTGGTGGGCTTTTCTGTGGTTATGGTGGGCTTTTCTGTGGTTGTTGTGGTGGGCTTTTCTGTGGTTGTTGTGGTGGGCTTTTCTGTTGTTGTTGTGGTGGGCTTTTCTGTAGTTGTTGTGATGATGGTGGTGGGCTCTTCTGTGGTTGTTGTTGTTGTGGTGGGCTTTTCTGTGGTTGTTGTTGTGGTGGTGGGCTTTTCTGTGGTTGTTGTTGTTGTGATGGGCTTTTCTGTGGTTGTTGTTGTGGTGGGCTTTTCTGTGGTTGTTGTGATGGGCTTTTCTGTGGTTGTGGTGATGGGCTTTTCTGTGGTTGTTGTGATGATGGTGGTGGGCTCTTCTGTGGTTGTTGTGGTAGATATTTCTGTGGTTGTTGTTGTGGTGGGCTTTTCTGTGGTTGTTGTTGCAGCCGTGGACTTTTCTGTAGTTGTGGCTCCGGTAGTACTGGGCTTTTCTGTGGTTGTGGTTGTTGTGGTGGGCTTTTCTGTGGTTGTGGTTGTTGTGGTGGGCTTTTCTGTGGTGGTTGTGGTGGTGGGCTCTTCTGTGCTTGTTGTGGTGGGCCTTTCTGTGGTTGTGGTGGGCTTTTCTGTGGTTGTTGTGGTGGGCTTTTCTGTGGTGGTTGTGACGATGGTAGTGGGCTCTTCTGTGGTTGTTTTTGCAGATGCCTCTGGCACAGTGGTATTCTTGACCTGGCCTCCTGTAGATATCACTGTTGTAACCGCAGGTTGTGTAACAATTTCTTCTGTTGTTGTGATGGATTTTTCAGTAGTTGTGACTGCAGTGGTGGTGGGCTTTTCTGTGGTAGTTGTTGTGGTGGGCTTTTCTGTGGTAGTTGTTGGGGTGGGCTTTTCTGTGGTAGTTGTTGTGGTAGATATTTCTGTGGTTGTTGTTGTGGTGGGCTTTTCTGTGGTTGTTGCAGCCGTGGACTTTTCTGTAGTTGTGGCTCCGGTAGTACTGGGCTTTTCTGTGGTTGTGGTTGTTGTGGTGGGCTTTTCTGTGGTTGTGGTGGGCTTTTCTGTGGTTGTTGTGGTGGGCTTTTCTGTGGTTGTGGTTGTTGTGGTGGGCTTTTCTGTGGTAGTTGTGGTGGTGGGCTTTTCTGTGGTAGTTGTGGTGGTGGGCTCTTCTGTGGTAGTTGTGGTGGTGGGCTTTTCTGTGGTTGTTGTGGTGGTGGGCTTTTCTGTGGTAGTTGTGGTGGTGGGCTCTTCTGTGGTAGTTGTGGTGGTGGGCTCTTCTGTGATTGTTGTGGTGGGCTTTTCTGTGGTAGTTGCAGCGATGGTGGACTTCTCTGTAGTTGTGGCTGCCGTAGTACTAGGCTTTTCTGTGGTTGTTGTTGTGGTGGGCTTTTCTGTGGTTGTGGTTGTTGTGGTAGGCTTTTCTGTGGTTGTTGTGATGATGGTGGTGGGCTTTTCTGTGGTTGTTGTGATGATGGTGGTGGGCTCTTCTGTGGTTGTTGTTGTGGTGGGCTTTTCTGTGGTTGTTGTTGCAGCGGTGGACTTTTCTGTAGTTGTGGCTGCAGTGGTACTAGGCTTTTCAGTGGTTATTGTGGTGGGCTTTTCTGTTGTTGTTGTGGTGGTGGTGGGCTCTTCTGTGGTTGTTGTTGTGGTAGATATTTCTGTGGTTGTTGTTGTGGTGGGCTCTTCTGTGGTTGTTGTTGTGATGGGCTTTTCTGTGGTTGTTGTGATGATGGTGGTGGGCTCTTCTGTGGTTGTTGTTGTGGTAGATATTTCTGTGGTTGTTGTTGTGGTGGGCTCTTCTGTGGTTGTTGTTGTGGTGGGCTTTTCTGTGGTTGTGGTTGTTGTGGTAGGCTTTTCTGTTGTTGTTGTGATGATGGTGGTGGGCTCTTCTGTGGTTGTTGTTGTGGTAGATATTTCTGTGGTTGTTGTGGTGGGCTCTTCTGTGGTTGTGGTGGGCTTTTCTGTGGTTGTGGTTGTTGTGGTAGGCTTTTCTGTTGTTGTTGTGATGATGGTGGTGGGCTCTTCTGTGGTTGTTGTTGTGGTAGATATTTCTGTGGTTGTTGTTGTGGTAGATATTTCTGTGGTTGTTGTGGTGGGCTTTTCTGTGGTTGTTGTTGCAGCGGTGGACTTCTCTGTAGTTGTGGCTGCAGTGGTACTAGGCTTTTCTGTGGTTGTTGTGGTGGGCTTTTCTGTAGTTGTTGTGGTGGTGGGCTTTTCTGTGGTAGTTGTGGTGGGCTTTTCTGTTGTGGTGAGCTTTTCTGTGGTTGTTTTTGTTGTGGTTGTAGTGGTGGTGGTGGAGCTTTCTTTGGTTGTTGTTGGTGTAGGAGTAATTGTGGTTGTAGTTGTACAAAGATTGCTGGGGCCAGTGCAACATCTGACTCGGATTTCATAGTCATAACAAATGGGTGGTATGCCTTGGTCTTGGTTGTGACAAATCAGCCCAACTGCTGGGTCGCATGTAACCTTTTGATCTAGTTCATCCAAAGATAAATCTTTGTACTGTTTTGCTCTACATTCTATTTCTAGAGGTTTTCTGCAAGCCGTCAAGTCTGGTTCCTTAATTTTTTCTATGGTTTCATAATCTCCACCATTTGAGTCAGGATAATCATTGTTTATCCAAGCGGACCATTTACAAAGGCATATGGGTACTGTCTGTGTTGTGGTAGTAGTAGTGATAGTGCTTGTGGGTTGAGGTGATGAGAATGATGGCATTGGTGTTGTTTTAGCCTCTGTGAAAGGTGTTGAGGTTGAGAGAGTCTGACTAGTTGTCACTGCCTCAGTTGAAACACTTGTAATGGTTGATGTTGTTGTAGGCTTTTCTGTGGTTATGGTGGTGGTAGGCTTTTCTGTGGTTATGGTGGTGGTAGGCTTTTCTGTGGTTGTTGTTGTTGTGGTGGGCTTTTCTGTGGTTGTTGTTGTGGTGGTGGGCTTTTCTGTGGTTGTTGTTGTTGTGGTGGGCTTTTCTGTGGTTGTTGTTGTTGTGGTGGGCTTTTCTGTGGTTGTTGTTGTGGTGGGCTTTTCTGTGGTTGTTGTTGTGGTGGTGGGCTTTTCTGTGGTTGTTGTTGTTGTGGTGGGCTTTTCTGTGGTTGTTGTTGTTGTGGTAGATATTTCTGTGGTTGTTGTTGTGGTGGGCCTTTCTGTGGTTGTTGTTGCAGCCGTGGACTTTTCTGTAGTTGTGGCTCCGGTAGTACTGGGCTTTTCTGTGGTTGTGGTTGTTGTGGTGGTCTTTTCTGTGGTGGTTGTGGTGGGCTTTTCTGTGGTTGTTGTGGTGGGCTTTTCTGTAGTTGTTGTGGTGGGCTTTTCTGTAGTTGTTGTGGTAGGCTTTTCTGTTGTTGTTGTGGTGGGCTTTTCTGTTGTTGTTGTGATGATGGTGGTGGGCTCTTCTGTGGTTGTTGTTGTGGTGGGCTTTTCTGTGGTTGTGGTTGTTGTGGTAGGCTTTTCTGTGATTGTTGTTGTGGTGGTGGGCTTTTCTGTGGTTGTTGTGATGATGGTGGTGGGCTCTTCTGTGGTTGTTGTGGTGGGCTTTTCTGTGGTTGTGGTTGTTGTGGTAGGCTTTTCTGTTGTTGTTGTGATGATGGTGGTGGGCTTTTCTGTGGTTGTTGTTGCAGCGGTGGACTTCTCTGTAGTTGTGGCTGCAGTGGTACTAGGCTTTTCTGTGGTTGTTGTGGTGGGCTTTTCTGTGGTTGTTGTGGTGGGCTTTTCTGTGGTAGTTGCAGCAGTAGTACTGGGCTTTTCTGTGGTTGTGGCAGCAGTAGTACTGGGCTTTTCTGTGGTTGTTGTTGCTGTCTGTGTTGTGGTAGTGGTGGTGATGGTGGTTGTTGGAAGAGATGACAAGGTTGATGGCAGTGGTGTTGTAGAGGGTCCTGCAAAGAACACATCAAATTTTGTCCTCTTGTTTCACTAACTATTGTAGAGGATTAACACACATTTGTTCGGTATACAAATGTTTACATTTACTTTTTCTGTCTGCCCCATTCAAAAAAGAAAAGACTAAATCATCAAAATATTCACAGGGCAACTGAAAAATCGAAATCAATTGATATATCAGAGTTTTCACATCTACACTATATTTTAAAAATTTCTCATTCTCACCAGATGTTGAGAAAACAAAAACTGTTGTAGTTGTAGTTGTTGTAGTTGTTGTAGTTGTAGGGCAAGGTTTTATGTTCCTCGTAATATTTCCATTTTCCGCGCAAACAGCAGTGATACAGCTTCCATCTCCATCATGGGTGTTGTAGATTGTAGCTCCATAATGGTATACATGTCCTTTATATGAACAATAGCAAGCTACAAAAGAAAATGTGTGTATTTACTGAGCTTGTGTTTTTTTCCAATAGGTTCATACCATTATCCATTTAATGGATCTGGATGAGGTATAATAATTTTCTGGTTGAATAACAATAACAGTTAGATATCATAGTCATAATAATAGATATCCTACTTACCTTGGACATCATAGATGCAATTCACCTTTGTTGAAGAGCAATGACTTAAAAGTAAACAAGAGCAGAAACGATTTTTTCTCTTGAAATTATATTATATATCTTTATAATTATCTTCTACTTATCTAAATATCTTCTTAACAATTATCTTTAATTAACTTGATATATAATTACATACATAAAGATAATATAAAGAACTTGCTAATGCTGTGAAAAAAACAAAAGTCAAAAGTTTTTACTTTATATTACAGTTGAACAACATGGTTGTATTGCAGTAATATACAGTATATCATTGCATCACTTTTTGAAAAACAAATGCCATGGTGAATAACAACTTTTGCACCACCTGCAACGTCAATAAGATGGGAAGTGACATACCATCTCTGACAATTTTCCTTTGAAGGAATGATGCTTCCTTCCTCGTAATGCTTCCCTTCATCATCATAGCAGCCACACTCCTCCTCTGACACACACTTCATAGTAACTTCTTCCAAATAAGATTGTTCCGGAGGGCATCTTGGATAGCAACCTAAGAAAATTAAATGTTAATTCAGAACTCAGACACAGAATAGGTACAGAGAGGAATTGTGGCGTAAATCATCTGGGAAATTGTGAGTGGAGAAAGCGAATGAGTAATGCTCTCCCTTCCTTCAACAGCTACTGTCAAGGTGCCCTTAAGCAAGGCATTTTACCCTCAACTGCTCCAGTGGAGCTGCTTAGTGGCCAACAGTAGAAGACTATGGTTGTACTGCGAAGTTGTGATTGTGTTTAATTGCATGAATGTGAAGAGGGGTGTCGTTGGAAAAGAGCAGACATGCTCAGTCAACTTTCAGTCAACTGGATAAATAAAAGCTTAACGAAACAAATGCGCTATCGCTCTTATGACTTGCTAATTGTACCTTCCAATGCTGGAATTTGATTGGAGCATATTCCAGAGGGATTCCTGCACGTCTTTATACATGGTTTTCCACAAGGCTCATAGTGCCATTCGCACTCTCCAGAAGGGTTATAATAATCACAGAATAGAGCTAGGAAGAAGAGGAATGTTAACAAGATATGAGTAAAGATTACTTAGTAATGTAAATAATCTTGTAATAATGGTTACCTATGGAGAGTTGAAGCTCATACAAGCATGCAATTGAAGGTAATTGAAATTAATTGGTAGCAGATCTGTTACAGAGCGATGCTAAGTTTATAATACTTTAAAACATTACAATTAAAATGACTGATGCTTTGCACTCATCTCCCCAACGCAAATGAAAGACTCACGGCAGATTGTGGGAGTCCTCCATTTCACGCAGACTCCAGCCTCATTACAGGCAGCTGCATAGGCTGCTACAGCCGAGCAGAAGCACTCACAATCTCCTCCAGTATTGCAGGCACATGAGTCTCTCACACAGGCATCATAATAGTTTTGAGGATCCACCTTTTCAAAAGAAACAGTTTTAACTGCAGTTAGAGATGGTATTGTATTTCACCAGCTTATTATACAGCAAGTCATTGTGTAAACTGTTATGAACTATTATAACTTGGCTTGGTAATTTTACCAATGTATATATTGGTATACCTGTGAATGGCAGCCAGCAAATACTTTACTGTTGATGATGCTGCAATGTTTCAGTGCCCATGCCTGCCTGTGTGAGTATGAAGTGCAGGGGTTTTTCAATGTGTTAGAATTAGGGCAACTGGGTGACACTTTCCAGCTGTTTCCAAACTCAAGAGCTTCAACCACAACTTCTTTGTTTCTGGTGGTGAAATCATTCTTGATATTTCCATCGTAATTCCCACACAGACCACAGACTTTTCCCTGGAAGAAAAATAGATCTAGTTAAATTGTAAATGGCAACCATAGTGATTTTTAACTGAGGCCTGCTCACTCACCTTGAATGTGGAGCTGAGTTTGATCATCAGGGTTGTCTTCTTATTCCAGATGAGAATCAGGCCATTCTTGGCCTCAATAACGAGATATATACCAATAGTGTGGACCTGATAGGGTATATCTACTCCTTTGCTTTGTTGGATAACTTTGATATTTTCCTCTGACAGTACAATTTCTTTGTTCTGAAAGAAACAAAACATGTTGATTTGTAAAAAAAACTCCCAAGGTTACTTTCAATGCCTCTCAATATTCTCAATGTCTTTTACAGTGTTATATACCCCTAAGTAGAGCTTGATAGCAGTGGAGCAGATGTTTTCAGTAGTTCCACATGGAATGTTCTCAGTGAGAACCCTGAAGGTTCTATCCGTATTGTTCCCACAGTGATCCTGCAAGATATTGATGTCAATATTCCAAGACTGAATCTCCACAAATCACAAACAATGACTAAACACAAACCTGCACTATACCTGAGTGAAGACGTAGCCACAGTCACCATTGAAAGAAAACTTCTTCTCATCAAAAGTGATGTAATGTCCTTCTCCATATATGGTACAGGTCCCAGCACACTGAAGATCTGTACATTTCCATTTTCTCCTTGTGCAAGTGCTATGATTATGAGATAATAAGGTTGCATTTCAACACAGTGAAGAGACTTTCAACAAAAAAAACAGACATAGCACTACATCATAGCAGAACTAGATGGCACTCAGTAGTGTGCCATCTAGTGCATACCTCCGCCAACACTATGCAATCATCAAGATATGCCAGTTCCTCATGTTGAATTTTCACTAAAAGTTAATAATTTATTCCATGCCCCATTACCAACTTGTTTCACATCACGGGATGCACACATTTTCATGACTGTACCTGAAATGGGATCTGAGATATGTCTGTTCAAACTCTAGCCACTTTTAAGCATTTCAGTTGATTATATAACACTATGTGGCCAGTCATCACTATATTTGTAAAATTGGCATGGCAGTTATGTCTAAACTGAATATGTGCTCTCCAGTGTCCTGGTGTTGTTTCCAATCCATTCATAACTTCATGAGACATCCTGGTCATGCAAATCCCTTACCAAGTATTACAGTCCACTTTGACAGTCTGTCCAGGCTGGTACGAGACTCCGTTGTGTGTGCAGGGACAAAGCTCCTCCTTGATACAGCCTCCTTTACCATTTGACAGCAGACCAGCAGGACATACACAGCCTGAGATACACTGTCTACTGATCTATAAAACACAGCAAGAATGTACTTAATATGTGATTCTACTGCTTTAGAATATGTAACATTCATATAATATTCACCAACAGTTATCATCCAATGTCAATTTACACATTCTGTGTCCAGAGTCTGGCAGCTTTTCTGGCACTCGGATCCTTTGGCACCTGGCTTTGCACTTGAGCAGTTGAAGAAAACCATTGGAGCTGTGCATGCTGAGGGCAACGATAGCATGTTAAACGACACCACTGTATGCTAAGCATGTTTCATATTATAATTTGCTGTGGGACAAGTATTACAATGACCTGAGTGCTCTGCACCTACATTCATCGATGATGTTTCCAGTACAGCTTAATTTTCCACCTTTGCAGGAGCTAGAATGTAGAGAGAGAAAGGCAAGAGAGATAGAGAAAAGAAATACATTTTTCCATAATTTCTTGCCAGTGAGAATAGAGTGCTACAGCAAGGCCAAACTAGGATCATTGTTGATCAGTTCAAAAATAATGATCTGCTATAATTTAATTGTTTACAGTGAAATCCTCACCAAGTTCTTCCATTGATCCTGGTGACCTGCCCAGGGCGAACCACCATGTCTCCCACATAGCAGGAGCACTGTGAGGCTGGCACACACACTCCCTTCTCACTCAGGTAAGTTCCTTCAGCACAGCCACAGCCATCAAGCGGGGTAAAGTCAACTTGGCATGTTAAGTCAGACTGGCTAAGAGAGCGACAAGTGCGACGACAGCTAGTCATTCTGTAGCCATACACCATGTTAGCAGGGCAGCCAGTTGAGTATTTCTCTGTTAAAACAAGACAGACATATGCCTCACTTAGTTTTTACACACACAAATCTTTAGTTTGATTGACACTGACGGTTCATCATTGAGGTAGAGCTTACTGCAAGTGATGTCTCTCCATCCTTTCAATGAGACACCTGCAGCGGCACATGCATGAACATAGGAGGATATGGCAGCACACATGCACTCTTCGCTCTTTTCACAGGCACAGGTGTCGTGAATGCAAGACTGAGGAGAAGAGCAGTCACAAGCTAAATGTATAGTTGATTAACTTGTAAACAAAAGTACATAAACACACACACAAAACAACAGCTTAAGTAATTTGTATTAGATTGATCACATGCAAAAAAAAATACATCACATCTTACAGCTTTATAGACATCTGGGTTTATTTCCGAATGGCACTGGGAAAAAATCCCTTTTGGGTCTGACAACAAGGAGCACCAAACGTCGGCATATTTCTCTATGAAAACAAACAACAAACAAAGATGATTGTTAGATGTTAGGGTGTGATAGAGTAATAAATGATAATTAGATAGTGTACATGACGTCTGTGACTTTTGTGTGTGAGTCCAGTCGCCTACCCTTCTCTACACCCAAACTGCAGGGGTTCCAAAATACGTTTGTCACATCGGGGCAGCTTGCTTTGGTCTTCCAAGTGTTGGCAAATGTCACAGCCGTTCCCTCAATCAATCCATTACGGGTTTTGAAGTCATCAGCCTCCACATCATTAAAATCTCCGCAAAGGCCTGGAAAGAGGATATACGCATTATGCAAACAAATACTCAGATATGATTGCACTGATTAAATATATTAAAACAACACATTGGATTTATTAAACCATGATCAAAATACTGCAAGAATGCAAACATACCGTATATTTTCCCTTTATGGGAGGAACTGGCTGTGATATAGACCTGCATTATGGGTGTGAGCTGTATCTCAAGGTGAAGCCCGTAGCTGGTGTGGATAACAATGTAGAATGTTGATGGGCTGAAGACTGTCACGTCATCTGTGAAACAAAAACACATATTCAAACGCTTGCATAGAAACTGGTCTTCATTATAACATCTGCGCTAACACGAGTTAGTCAACAAGTGACTATTTTAAAAGGGAACAAAATAGACTATGTGGAGAAATAATGCCTGAAAGAAATAACCACTCACCCATGAGAAGTGGCAATTGAGCAATCAGTTTATTATAAAAGACTCTTCCGCTAGCTTCAACTACAATCATCTGCAAATTGGAAAAATGACAGTATGACTGTTACTTAACTGGTCAAACATCCACCCATCTAACTAAACTTTTTCCAACAGATATGAAATGGAAAATATCACAGAAATATGTTTACACTTTCTTAGGAGAGACCCCCAATATAATTTACCATGTGTTTGGGCAATAATAGAGTAACCGGGCCCAGGCAAGTCTCTTTATCTGTTTTTCCACATCTGACCAGGTCACCAATAACTGTGAAAATCCCGTTAGTTTCCTGGAATCGAAGTAAGACATGGACAAAAATGCACTTATTTACAAACTGATTGCTTATTTACTGTTATTGTAATAAAGTTAACTTAGTGCCCTTATAACATAAATTAGTTTCAGTTTGAATCCCTCACCTTGGAGAGAATATAAGAGCATTCTCCATGGAAGGTGTATGTTTTGTCATCATACGTGGAGATGTGAGAGCCACCCAGTACGGAGCAGGTAGCAGGGCAGTCCAAAACCTTACAGCTCCACTGACCCTGAGTACAGGTACTGACAATAGAGTTCAGTCACTTCAACTGGCCAGACCACCTTAAATACATATGTTGTGATTGAGCAGTATCTGGATAAATATGTAAATTGTTACCATTTCTGACATGTCCTTGAGTATGATTCCCCGGGTTTGTATGACTTGCCGTTGTGTCGGCAGGAGCACTGGTCAACAGGAACACACCCAGACTGTGTAATGTCGTCAAAGACAGTTCCTTGGGAGAAGCATGATGAAATCGTTAGTCTTGAGCCAACAGTAAACTGATATACACAGTGCAAATCCTGGAATAGCCATACATGCGTGGGCATTAGCAGATTATTTTTCAGATCTCAACAAAAGAGATCCGCTGCTAAAAATGTGCCGAAGTGTCAACTGAGCCGGTTTGAAAAATCAGGGAACTTACCAGATGGACAGAAGCAGCCATCTGTGCAATGATCTTCACACAGTTGGCTTCTCTCTGGGTTGCTGCAGGTGTCAGTACAGGGACTACCACATTCATTGTACTCCATGTTGAAAGGACATGTTTTTGCTATTCAATAAATACAAATGTATACATTTAAAAAAGAGAAATCCTGTTTTATAACTATAAAACTGCAAAGCTACAAATTTTGTTCTTTTTTACCACATAGTTGAGCAGTCTTCCAGCGCTGTGGTTTCCCGCCTGCATGAGCGCACTGACGGGAGTACTCTGATATGGTCGGACACAGGCATGAGATGCCGCTGCTGTTGCAGTGGCACAGGTCCTTCACACAGGCTTCGATGAAGGAGTCAGTATCAATCAGGTCTTTACAGCTGAGGAATGCAGGTCCTGACAGAAGGTTCTTACAGAGGCCTTCCTGTGGGTCAAAATAAGTGTTTTGTTTACTTCAACCCAAAGACAAGCCTCTGTATATAAAGTGCTTTAAATCCAATCCATCTTCACATACCTGATCTGTACAATTCTGCGTAGTCTGAGGGGAAACCTCTTCACAGTCGTCAGTAGGGCTGTTGACTTTCCAAACCTCCCCATATTCTTCAGTAGACTTACTTACACGATCCCCTGTAGGCAGAGGAAAAATAGTTTTTAGCAAATGTGAATATCAATATTGTATGTTTTTTATTTTTTTTATTTTGCTTTATTCAATATTTACCCATTTTAATGAACTCATCATAAATCTGGACTCCATTGAAGTCGCCACACAGGCCACATGTCTGATTCTTGAATTTTGCATCCATCTCAACCTTACATCAAAGTGAAAATTAGGTTTGAATTATTAAATTACAGTACATAAAACACATTTTGCTGGTGGGGCCATTTGTGCATAAAACTTCTAAGAATGAGAGTAGTAATCTAGGATCACAAGGTGAGGTTACATGACTATGTAAATGAGACACACTGAAATTGTCTTGTCAAATTTTATCAACACTGTCAGATGTTTATAAAACAATCAGGAACTCTCATGGTCAGGTATAGCCATGAAAACCCTGTTACCACTTCCTATTAAATATCATGGCACAATTACACAGCTATGGTGAGTTTGATATTGTTGATATCTTAAATACATTACAATGATATTACTATGGTAACAACCCTAAATAAACACTTCACTTGTGGTTGTTGATATAAAGCACTCTAGGAAAATCAACAGTGGTTCGCAACCCCAACACCATCCCTCTATCAGGGCTGCCAACTTTTCAGAAAACCTTGGAGTGAGATTTGATGGAAGTTGGGCGCGTTTGGAGTCGCCACCGCACGCCGAAGACATTTATTTTTATTCATTTTTGTACTTGAAGTAAAGAAACATGACTATTTCCAGCCATTTCCCCAGTTTCATAACTTCTAATCCTTACCCCAACCATTAAAAAATGAACATGGAAATAAAACAGTTTTTGGCCACCAGAGGGATCATTGACCTGGTGGCCAAAGACCCCAACCTCAGTATTTTCAACAATGTGGACAGGAGTCAGTGAGGGACATTCACTCTTCTAGGCTGGTCCCCTACACTACAGGGTCCAGCAAAAAATTGACTTTGTGAAAAGACAAGCCCAATAGTCTATTTTACATCAAACAACATGTACTGTAGTAGTCAGTGCCTGAATTGGACCAAAAAATGTGCCAGTACCCTAATTCAGCAGTTGCATGACATGAGCATCGCATGTGTCTTGGACATATTTATATTTATACGCATATCTTGGTAATATATCCCACTTCAAATGTATTTTGAAGTGGGATATATCAATGTATGCATTTCATTACATACAAATATAATATTGCATATATGCTACAATAAAACCAACTGAAAATGAAACAAGACTGCAGTCAGTGGTGAAATGTGCTGGGTTAGTGCTGTAATAATATCAGAGAAAGATTACATCAGAGAAAGATTACATACTTACAAGCATACAGAAGACTGATGCAAATAGACAGAGGCCAATATTGTTTTTATATAACTGACGGACAGAGCTGTCTGTGCTTTTTGGAGGTAGTGGCAACAAAGCAATATTGACCTTTTGTTGTTGACAGTCATGATATAAGAAAACTAGCATTATGTAACTTTTTACGTACATTTATTCCTCCTTGGCGCAATAACATAGCATTCATTTGTGCTTGCACCTCCTCTATTTTCTTTTCTGTCTCTATTGGCACCTGACCAGTAGTGTTGATTGGACATATTGGCGTTTGATTACCATGAATTTCTTCATGATTGACACTTTAACGGCCCTGTGCTCCACTGACTGCTCTGCTCCATCAGATCAAGTGAAGAGGCATCACTCTGCTCACAATATAAATGTATTTATTTTTTCTACACAATTAGTATTATTCCATTGTCGTTTTGCCCACAAAGTCCTGCATCAGAATGTAAGCCATTATATTCTTTACAATCTGCCTTTGCGGGGCAAAACGTCAGTAGAATGGTTTTAATATTGCAGAACACGTAATTACAAGAGGCTATTTAATTTAGGGCCAGAGTGACACCTCTTCACTTGATCTATGCAGCTTTGTTTTCGGCTGCAGTTTGACTCACCGTGTGTGAGTGCAGCGCTGCCTTCAGTCTGTAGGATGCTGTCTGCTTAAATGAAGCCCTATCAAGTCTATGGCGCACTTTTTCCATACGGAGATGCTCTCTTCATTCAACTAAGGCGTACCAGGAGGTGGCGGCACGGAATAAGAAGTAAGGGTACTCATGTGGACAAAAATCAGAACTGCCGGGAGTACTCAGTACCGGTGAGTACCGGCCCATTTCAGGCACTAGTAGTAGTAATAGTGTTAGTAGGCTAATACTCACCACCTGTCAGATTGTTTTTCGAATTCGAAGCCTCCGATGTAGAGCACTAGTGGAGTCTGTCCGAAAGGGTTTCAAAACAGGCTGCAAGTTCGCGGCAAAATAGCGCATTTTTTTTCTTTTTTTTGATTTGACAGAGTGAGAAATAGGAGGTGCGCGTGCGAGCGTGTGAAGAGGGTAATATGCGTGAGTCTCACGCTCACTGCGTGAGAGTTGGCAGCTCTGGGCCGAGCCTCTATATTAAATAGAACTGCAACTGTATCATTAACATAATTATTTGGCTTTGAATGTATGCTTGTTGTGTTTACTTTAAGTTTACAGTCATACAGAACTGTTTGCACTTAGTCTGTCAAACTTGTGTGCATAAGTCTTGTGATGTGTCAGCACTATTTAACCTAGTTGAATTCCTTGTGCACGGGTTGGCATGATAAAAGCAATTTTGATTCTGATACAAGGCATAAACATACACATTTCAAGTAACTAGCAACTGAAAAAAAATAGCTGTTGTGAAGTAGAAAGGTAGTATTTTTACAATACTGTGGTTTTTGTCTGTTGCCAGTACTGTGACAGACATGTAGCCTAGATGGTCATTTTTGCATCACATCGCCACAGAAACACATATTTGATAATCAACCCACTAATGTCTTCACTGTTGCTGTTGTTGTTAATACATGTGCACTGATGTCAATTTTAAAAGCAAGAGAGCCACTGTGGGATAATGACCATCTATCTGCTTTTGAAACATCACATGCCGAATGAACATGGGGTCTGCTATTGAATTATCACTCAAACACGTAAGATTAGATGTTTAATAGGCTAAATATTTGGGCGAGAGAGAGAGAGATTGTCCAACGATTGTCCAATCACAACACTGGATGAAAAATAATTTAAACAAATACACATGGCCACTTTGATTTGCTTTGAAAGTCTGTGAAGAAAGTGAAGATGGACGATATAAAGTTAATCACCCAAATGGACAAATACAGGGAGCTACAGCATTGTTTCTACAAAGACAACATTAAAAAAGGTAAGGCCTGGGATGTTGTTGCTTCATCTGTCCCACTATGCGTCCCTTCCCTGGCCTTTTCCCTGCGGCTAAAGCTGGCGGTAAGTTGAAAGAAGCGAAAGAAGTTGAGGTTTATATGAGTGGCTGCACTCATCATACTCATTGGTGCATTGTGGTCCACTTATGAAATAATCTCTCAAATAATATACAAGGTTTTGCCCACTGTGCACTCTGCCCATGCCTGTGCTCGCCCGTGACATATTCGGGAGGGTGCCGGGAGCCCTTAATCGACTGCACCCATTGTATTACGTGTTTGAGTGCTTCCGTGAGAGTGTGTGTGTGTATGTGTTAGGGGCACCCCCCTAACACACACACAAACACACACACACACACACACTCTCACAGATGCTTGGGATATACAGTATATTTAATCAAACTGATCATCTCACGGTTGACGTAACTGTACATATGTGAAGCAGAAAACATTTGAAATCAGTCCTCTACCCAAAGACAGGAATCCGTTAAACACTTAATTATATTTGTGGTCTCTATCTGTCAGTTACCTGGTAATACCTATTATGATCAGTTTCTATAAACCGAACCAAAACAGCATTGTGAAAATGCATACCCAGAGGGAGTCGTCTTCATTCCACATGACGACCAAACCTAGCTTTGCTACGATTTTGACATAGGAGACGGTCCTCTCAATTAAAACGCCAAACTCGCTGAATGGTATGGTGACCCTGGGGAGAAAAGAAAACGCCTCCTTGTCAGTGAGATGATGATATCATTAACAAGCACTGTAACCAATACAGCAGAGAGCAATGACATGTCACATTATCAGAATACTTTGACAACAATAATGTACTTCTATTAACAACTTAGCTATGGACTCACGGTTTCTCATTGACACTGACTGAAGTGTTGGATAACTCCACCAAGGTCCCATCCAGCTTCATAGTGACCTTCTTAATGGTGGTGAGCCCATTCATCTCCTGCCGCTGGAGCTGAATATTGAAATCCTCATAGCTGCCCTTACACTGGGATGTGAGGACGTAGTTACAAGTGAAGGGAAGCTGGAAGAAATCTCCGTCGAAGGTCTTAAAGTGGTGGTTTCCCCATGTACTGCAGAACTGCTCATTGTGAGAGGTTCTCAATTCTAATTTGTGTAGAAAATAGCCATTAGAGTTCAAACTGCACATCATTTATGTTTTGCTATGTTGTCTTTTATCTTGGAGAAAATACATCACCTGTGATTAATGGCTTTTTGGTCACTGACTGAATCATGACTTGAAAAGAAGAGAAAAGAAACACATTTTTGCACTCATTGCATGTTAGCATTTCTATTGTCATTAGACAAGAGCAGGTCTACTTTTATATTTATATGATATGTACTTAAAAAGAATCACCATATCATCCATGACATTGGAGACATTTGATCAAGTTTCCTTCCTTCTACATTTATGATCTTGTTTAAACCCACGATGAAAATCCTCTCACAGCGCAGGATGACACCTGAATAAGTTTAATCTTTGCATTGAAACTAACTTCAATGCAACTTCAAGCCATCTGTGTATCCCAGTGAATGTACTTACCGGTGTGTGCTGCAGATAGTCCGATGCAGAGGGTGAGCCATGGCATCACCCATCCAAGTGTCATCCTGGTGTTTCTCATGTTCCAAGAGTGGTCCCTGCTCTGACAGGGAGGATTGAGACACCTGGCCCCACACTAAGATGGTCATATAATATAGTTCGGTGTATGTTTGTAATTAAGGAGGGGTTAACTAGATACATTTTGGGTGTCACCCCTTGTGGTTTTGTTTGCGTGATAAGATCAGGACCATGAAGAGGCTGCTTATGACAACACTTATTTCAGACTGTCACCAAGCATCCTATAAATCATGCTCAGACTCTCTGACGACTTCATTTTAGTTAAGCTTTGGTAAACATTAGCATACATTCCTATAAGTAGGAACAATCGTTTTTTAATTCAGCCCCATACATTTGCGGTTTATGATATTTGCTTAAATTATGGCATACTATTTTTTATTTTCACGCCCTGTTCTTTGTGAGTGTGTACATACTTAAACAGGAATCATGTTCCTTTTCCACTGAACCAGAGCATGTTAAGATAAGCTCCGGGTTGTCACTACATATATGTTAACCATTGGAGGAAATGTTTTGACATGAATCTTTGGCTTTGGAGGGTTATTTGTCTTATAAAGCACCGAAACATACGTTGACCAAACATTTGCCAAAGACTGGGATTAGTGAAATGGGCATTGAGAGCCTAGCATGGCTCTGTATTATCACCCCTTATATTCCACCCTAGTAAAACTATTACCATTGTGTATTGATGAACCTGAACAAGGTGAAAGCTAATATTTACCAATACACAGAATGTGATGTAACCATCCCTTGTGCTTTTAAACTAGGGTGAGTGCCTATAGAAACATGGCTTAGTAGAGGTAAGTGGGGGAGGTGAAAGCAAGTATGTCATTGGGCATCTCCCAACACATTGCTGAAACATCTATACATAATTCACACAGTAAATAATTTCTGAGGTTTGCTTCTCATTATTTTTTCCAAAATGCCTCTTAATATATGGTCATAGACTGAAAATTAGCCTGTCTGACATTTCCAAGAATGTTGATCAAGGTGCACTGTAGGCACCCTGGTGGTTTCGGGGGCATGTCTGCATGACGCTTGCCTACCTCATTGTGGATTTGAGTCTGACTCACAACCTATATGACAAATGTCTTGCCCTCTCCCATCAGTCCTGGTTCTCTCCATGGTGTGCTGGGTGGCAAAGCGGAAATGCCGTAACAAAAGTAACAGGATTGCACCTCTACATTACCAGGGAGGTAGACGCCTAGAATGGTCTGTTCACAATAGTCCTTGGACTCTGGCAAAAGGATAAAAAATGTGAAACTGTAAGACTAAGAATGTTTTTGTGGTGTATTTTTTTTCTTGACAGTAGGATTAATTATCCTGGTTGGGCATGATGACACTTCATTTTGTTCAGTGTTTGTCTTTCAGGTCTGTGCTTGTTGAAAGGAAACCAAGTGTATCTGTGCATATTTACCCTGCAGTTCCAATACCTTATTTGACTACTGACTACTGGCATATATCCAACCGGACAGTTCATGTTGATCACTGGGTGAGTGTTGCTGTTACATTCTGGGGAGATGAAGATGATTAAAAAGCAGAGGTGGGGACTTGAGTCACATGACGTGTACTCAAGTCAGACTCAAGTCACAGTTTTAATAGTTCTGATGACTTGGGACTTGACTTTGACTTGTACTTTGATGACTTGAAAAGGTTTCTAAACTCTTGACAAAAGATCTTGTGTTTGTGTAAATGACTTAGAGTGAAAGTTACTAAGAGATTTGTCCCAACAGACGACTGAATTTAAATTCTGTTTTCTGAATTTGTATGGAATGATTGAATTTATTGAGGTTGAAACTGATTATCGAAATCAAACTCATGATGCTCTTACCAAGTTTTTTTATCCTATTAAAATGATATTACACTGAAGTTTTCTCTAACATATTAATTGATACTGGACTGGATTTGTTCTGACTTGACTTGGTAATCTACATTTAGACTTGGGACTTGACTTGAGACTTGTGTCTCAAGACTTGAGTGACTTGGGACTTGTGAGCAATCTTCAAGAAATAAATTACATTCATAAAACCAAATAGAAACATTTGCATCAATGAGGTGTCTCTTACATCAAACATAAGTAGAACAGCAAGGGTCTGATGGATTAGTTTGGTTGACAAGGATGAACCCTGGGTTGGTGCAGTTCTGTACTGGTGGTGCTGGGCACACCTTGGGCTTGCAAGTCACAGCCTTAGTAGACTCTTTGCAGATGCAGTTTTGCAGTTGTGCTCAAACCCTGTCATCCAGCTGCTGGCTGTCACTTTATCTATTGTTGACTAGTTATGGTGAACATCTTAAGTTTTTTCTTAAGTTATTTGTTTTCAATATTTATACATTTTTAGAGATAATGCATTGATTTAACATTGCATTTTAACTATTATATTGATATTATAGTACTATCAAAATTATTGTTTATATAGAAACCTCTAAAAGAATTTGGATATTCATGGGTCCCTATAAGGTTCGGTATACTTCAATATAGTAGTGCACCATTATTTGTTGTCCTTAGTTGTTATTCTGGATTGGAAGAAGCATTGCAGTGGAAAAAAAATCTAATATAGCACAGCAGCTGTGCTATGGTACAAACATACACTTAGCAACCACCTCCTTAAATACTTTAGTACACGTACCATAGTATGGGTACCTTAGTACAAGTACCATGGTACAAGTTCTTATGGGGTCATTTGGAGTTGTATTAAAATCTCTCAAGTATAATCTTAACATCAATACATTCTGTTAACAAGAATAAAACTTTTTCCTCCAAGTCATCAAAAAGTACTGAATTTGAAGATCTACAATTGGTACATTCACTAAAATGTATTGGCTAAATTAATCATATACAACCAGCAATTCCCATCTACCATCTTAATGATTTTCACTGTGAATAATCTTTCCATATAGTTTCCTTTGAGAATGGCGACCCCTGCTGATCTCAAATCCAAATGCTATCGATTCTTCCAAAAATGTCTTTTAAATTTCTTTTTAACTTGTTTAAATTTGAATGTTGAGGGTTTAGAGAGTACTCAAAAACTAAGTGTAATAGAAATATTGATATTTTAAAAGGGATAAATGATATTTTGAATACTACACGCCTAAATGAAGAAGACACTGTAAAACAGTATACCAGGAGGAGTTAGGAACTCTAGAAGGGCATTTGTAAGCTCAAGGGCCAAATAGATTGAATTTAGTGAGAAAAATTCTGCCTATTTATTTGGTGTGGAGAAAAAATGTAGACAATCAATAATCCTGTTAAATTCAGACCAAAAACTGTTAGCCTCACTCTATGCTAAAAGAATTAAACCTTTTTTAGTAGAAATAATCTCTGTTACTCAGTCAGGGTTCATGGAAGGCGGACATATTTCTAATCAAATCCAAACAACAAAATGGGTCCAGAAATGCAAGGTACATGGCCAATGTTTCTTAGCAGTGTCAAAGTGTTTTAGAATGGATTTTTCCTTTAAGTTCCAGTGCACAAAGCAAATTTCCCACTGTGGACGATACAGCATTCTGTTCTGTTCTAGTAGTAATTAAACTCTCAACCAATGACAAAACATGCTACCACAACACAAGGTGGATTGATGCACTAAAATGAAAGAGACAAAAAACATGGACAGAGTTGCAGTTTTTTAAATGATAAATATTTTCTCTACATTGACAATCAATGTCTAGGAGTAACAAAATAACAATAAGGGAACTGTGGGAAGCAGGTATCTATTCTCCATGCATCCATCAATGTGACGATAGCGAGTTTCAGTTAGACCAGTGTGAAGCTACGCCTCTTGCGGGCGGGTCGTCCAACAGGGTTGCTGCAGTCTGTGTGCCTACAGCTACACGCCTCCACATGGATGTATGTGTATGGCACCACCTCTCCATTCAGACAGAACAAGTTAACAGTGTGGTTGCTGGAGCGTGACTCCTGGCAGCAGGAGCAAGAATGCAGCATAGCGGCTGCCATTTCAGAGTATCTGAAGAGAGCAATGGACAGAGGTAGAGTTAATTGGTAGCCTTGAACTGTTCACAAACTATAACACATTTTTAACATTTCCACATTGTGTGACTTGAATAAATGAATGAAGAAATATTAGTAATATCACTCTTACTTGGTGAAAGTGTTGCAGGACCCTTCACAATATGGCATGTCTACTTCCTGGATAGACTGGCAGCTGTTGTGGTTAATGCGGGTTTTCATGGATTTTAACTTGCAGGCCTTTTCCCTCTCCACACCTTTTTGGAAGATATACACCATTAGCTTGTTTTCAGTCTAATTACCTTTTACCCAAAGGAAAATAACTGTGACCAGCTTGGCGTTTTGGGGGAAGCATGCATGAAAAAATGGTAGTGCTAACTTGACTGAGAGCCCAGCACCTCTGGTGTGGCAAACTTATGCTTTACCAACCGAGCTAAACTCAAAGTGATGCTGTAGTTAGGCTCATAGAGTCTTTATAGCTGTGTCCCACAATGGCACATGCACAGTAAAGATTTTTCAAATTCTGGGGGCCAGACGACAGAGTGACTTATGCTAGCAGCTAAAAATGTGTCATACTCACAAACTTTACAACAGCCATTTGCATCCATCTGAATTGTATCCTAAGGAGGCAAATGCATACCATTTCAAAACCACATTCAAAAGTGATAATGGAGTTTGTTTTGTGACACAGAATACCAGTTTGACATAATAACAGTAGTGCTATCTTTAAATTTCACTCTACAGATATATTACATTAAATGTATTCTAGTCAAATCCAGATTAATTATTTTATTATAAGCAATACTTACAGGCTGGCAGTTGCTCTGCTCGAATAGTGGGCAGAGAATTGTTGAATTGATGATTATGAAAGTGTCACCGTTCTTAACACAGGTGTAATGCTCACACTTATTTTCAGGTGGTGACCAGGTTTGTCCTTGCTGGATGGGCAGGCAGAACAATGTACACACACACACACACACACACACACACACACACACACACACACACACACAGAGAAAACAGTGAGCAATAAGCTTCACCATATTGAGTCACTGCCAACATAGATGATGCCCAGCTTACCATCAACAGATGCTTGGTCCCATTGACATTGAGGACACAGTGGGTCTGTACACACTTCCCACAGCATTCATCTGAATCAGTTTCGACATACTCATGTCCCTGAGAGAATGGAAGAGTTGAGTTGCTGAAGCCTCACTCACATATAAGAGCACAGTTTTGCAATGTTACTCTCATGGTATGCACAGCATGGAAAAAAACAAACCATTTTAATTGAAGCATGACTAGGGATAATAACTGATTTTTCTTACCATTTCACAGTTGTCTTTACATTGCTGTAACTCACAGAGTATTTTGAACAGACCAGTCTTGGGGTCCACCTCCCTGGTACAGGTGCAATCCTGACATGCACTCAGGGGAACTGAAGCACCAGGCTATAGCAAGTACATAGAAGAAATCTGTCCATACTGGTCATTGTAACCACAGTGGTGCAGTGGATATCATTAAATGATAGAAGTGATAGATTTAAATATTCAGACATTCACATTCTTAATTTACCTTGTATTCCACGTCTTTGTGGACACAAACTCTTTTAGGCTCTAGGAGAGAGACATGACCCAAGTCAATGGAAATCCAGAGAGGATGCCACTGTTGTCATTATACAGTATATTATGATATGAATTGTAAATGTCAAATCACAGGCTTACCACATGTATTCTCTGGGCAACATTTTCCCTCAGGAACAGTGACTACTGGTATATATCCAATCTGACATTTCGTGTTGATGGCTGGGCAAGTGTTGCTGTTACATTCTGGGGAGATGAAGGTGATTATAAAATCATAGTGAGTATTTATGAGCCATCTTCAAGAATCACCATCAATGAATTACATTCAGAAAACTAAAAAAAGAAAAATTTGCATCAATGAGGTGTCTCTTACGGCAAACATAAGTGGAACAGCAACGGTCTGATGGATTAGTTTGGTTGACAAGGATGAACCCTGGGTTGGTGCAGTTCAGTACTGGTGGTGCTGGGCACACCTTAGGCTTGCAAGTCACAGCCTTAGTAGACTCTTCGCAGATGCAGTTTTGGCAGTTGTGCTCAAACCTCTCATTAAACTGAAAGAAGGAACCGTAATAGTGACTTAATTCTCTCAGTGTAAATATTGCAGCAAGTGAACAACACACGTGGGGATTTTAAGGTTGCACAAATAGCAGAAGACTTAGCTCACCTCACGTGGGATGCCATCAGGACCAAGACATCCTATATGAAAACAAGCACTATTTTAGGGCTGCATGATTGACATGATGTTATCATATAATATCATATATATTAGCTTAATCATGAGACTGACTTGCGCAAACAAGTCACACTTACCACACTTGTCAACACATATGCCGGATTCTTTGTTGAAGAGCTTCATACCATCAGGACAGAAGCAGCCCTCAGTAGTAACGTTCATGGTGGATTCATTAGGACTGTAATATTCAATCAATTAAAAACACATTTAACATTGCTCCTGTCATTTCTCTTGAACACAGTTAATTCAATGTACTATATTCTACTCTACGTTTTAGCACTCTATTTGAGGCATTGTTAACAAGATAAATCTGAACATTGATTATGCACTATTATCCATATTAAAGGAAATACTGACGTGTTAAATATACTGTATAGTTAATACACTTGAAACCTACTTGTCTTCACAGGTTGGCTGCTCTGCAGGACCACATGGCTTGTAAACTTTGTCTGACGGGCAGCCACTGGCTGTTAGGGAAGAGTGGAACTCAGTCAATTTGACCCATACAATTTAGAAAATAAACATTACCTGTATAATAAAACCTACAATAACCTGTTTAATATGTGCTAAATGCAGCAAATATAAAAACACGAATGGCCCTTCCTGATCCCAGTCTTTGCAGTAAAATAATGAGGGGTGGCTTACCACACAGTGTGGTGTGGTTCCTCCAGTGCAGGCAAACCCCAGCCTGAGCACAGGCAGCAGCATAAGTCTGCAAGCTTGTGCACTGCACTGCTGGGTTAACCATATGGCAGCTATCAAAAACACAACCTTCGTAGAATTTGTCAGGAAGGACAAATGGATGGCATGCCTCAAATACACTGTGGAAATAAAACCCATATCAAATCCATTACATTTAAATTGGGTTATAAAAGGTACCACAAATAACATTGTTAATTTTCTTACAAAATGGAACAGTTATTAAAATGTAATACTGTATGTTGTTGAAGTTATGCAGATGTAAGTGAACTAGCACAGTGGGTTAGGAAATGTCTACCTGCTCTTAAGCAGATCACATATGGAGTCTGGCTGGCATGGTGTTTGTGTTGGTTGAGGTGCAGGTGTGTTGGTGGGGAGCACAGTTGGTATATGGCAATCGGGCTGGTGTTTTGCAGGCCAATAGTCGGCCATTACAGCGCAACTTTTCACCAGCTGGCCGTCAGGCAACATGCAGTCATCAGCCTGGTTGTTGCTGCATGTTCCTAACATCATAGATAAATAACAATTAACATTACTCTCCAACTTCACAAATTATTTGCCAACATGGCCATTGGAATGAGAAATTCTTACCACAGTGGCCCTGTGTGTTTTTGCCGAAGAGTCTAAATGGAAGGGTGACACTAAAGCCAGTTACTCCAAATGTAACTACCACTTGTAGGCGAGGAATCTCCAAAACCATTGTAATGCCAGAGGTTACGATCTTTATGCCATGATGTGAATAGGGTAGTTTCAGGCGTACTCCATCTTTGAGAGCCTAAATAACACAAAGAATAACATTTTTGACAAAAGGAAAAATATCAATCACTGCTGGTCAAAATATGTGACCTCTACATTCACAGCAGTCATTTATTTAATGTACTCAGTTTATGAGGACTTAGAAGAAGATATTCACATGACCCCAACAATGAATATGAACACATTTTACCTCCAACTGAGCTGCTCCAATGAGGTTATGATTCTTGAGTGTAATAACTTCTGATCCATAGGATACAATGATAGATCGAGGACAAGATACATCTTCAGTGGGATCACAGAGGACATTGTCAATATACATCTTTAAGTGGTATTTTGGTGTAATCTCTTCCATTAAGGTGTAAGTACAGTTTCCCTGATAACTGTAGAAGAGTCCATCAAATGTTATATAATGGGGGTCTCCCCAGCCTTCACATACACCTGTAAAGAAACAAAAAAGTCTTACACGGTCAACTATTATTTGTTATAATGACTAACTGAAAGTGAATAAATGGGCATTGCCGTGCATCTCTTCAGCCACAGACTAACTCACAGTCGCAAACGTAATGTTGACAACAGTAGTTCTCATCATACACAAGAACTGGTTTCTTTCCATTGGTACAAGTGATGTTCTCAAGGGGTGGACATTCATATGGAATTATTTCAATGATATTGTTCTCAATGCATCTGGCCATGGTGCAGTTGCACAACCAGAAGGTCTCATTTTGCTGATGTGAAAGAAAAAAAATAGGGGAAAGTCAGCAGTGTTGATAAGTATTTTGCACAAGAAATGTTAAGCTTTAAACACACACTGTGTTGTTAAATATATTTAAGTATAATATAAAAGAGTCCACATTTCTATAGGCTGGATATGTGAAGGTTCTTACCACTGCATCCCATTCTGGGCAGTTATAAGAAAAACGTGTAGTTGTGGGTGTGGGTGTGGTAGGGCAAGGGTTAGTCTTGTTGTGAATCTCGCAAATGTCAGAACATATCATAGTGAGACATACACCTGATCCAATGTGTTTCATGTCAAATATTGTCTCCCCTGAAGGTGAGAAAAAAGGTGAGGAATTAATTAATCAGTGGTAAACCTTAAAAACATGAGACCTCATATGGCTACTCAGACTCAAGCTAAGCTCTATTAACAGTAGTGCAGTGACAAAAATAAATCATAGTTACATCTATATAATACAGCCATAAAAAAAACTCCAAGTAAAGCAGTCATATCACTGTAATTTAACATCGTAATTCTACTACTACATTGCATCAGTGCTACAACCACACTGACTAGCTGCTCATAGAAAACTATGCAAGCTTTAAACTGAATTAAATAATTGGAATGTGCAATATATAAAATCTAGAATTCCTTCTTACCTGGTCGAAAATGTTTGCCATCAATTATACAGAAGCATTCTGTAGTTCCAGATGTAAAAGGTGTTGTAGTTGATACTGTACTGGCTTGTCTAGTTGTTGATGAAATCTCATTGGTGGTTGTCTGTGGAGATGATGTGCCAGGTGGTGATGTAATCATTGTCACCACAATAGAGGTCGTTGCCTTGCTTGTTGCCTCCTTAGTTATAGTAGAGGGTGCAGTTGATATAGTTGTTAATGGTGTAGTAGTATTGCCAGAGATACTGGAGCCTGTTAATGTCTGCACTGTTGTAGTTTGACCAGTGGAAACTGAAAATGTTGTTATTGAAGTTGTGGAAACAGTAGTTTGCACAGTTTTTTTTGTTGTTTGTGCTGTTGTTGCAGATATGGTTGATGGTGTAGTAGTAGGAGGTGCAGTTGGTGTGGTAGTAGACTTAGTTGTAGTGCTGCCTGTTGGTGTAGGTGGTGAAGTGGTTGTTGTCACAACAGTAGTGGTTGTGGGTGGCTCTGTCTTTGTAGTAGGAGGTGCAGTTGGTGTGGTAGTAGACTTAGTTGTAGTGCTGCCTGTTGGTGTAGGTGGTGAAGTGGTTGTTGTCACAACAGTAGTGGTTGTGGGTGGCTCTGTCTTTGTAGTAGGAGGTGCAGTTGGTATGGTAGTAGACTTAGTTGTAGTGCTGCCTGTTGGTGTAGGTGGTGAAGTGGTTGTTGTCACAACAGTAGTGGTTGTGGGTGGCTCTGTCTTTGTAGTAGGAGGTGCAGTTGGTGTGGTAGTAGACTTAGTTGTAGTGCTGCCTGTTGGTGTAGGTGGTGAAGTGGTTGTTGTCACAACAGTAGTGGTTGTGGGTGGCTCTGTCTTTGTAGTAGGAGGTGCAGTTGGTGTGGTAGTAGACTTAGTTGTAGTGCTGCCTGTTGGTGTAGGTGGTGAAGTGGTTGTTGTCACAACAGTAGTGGTTGTGGGTGGCTCTGTCTTTGTAGTAGGAGGTGCAGTTGGTGTGGTAGTAGACTTAGTTGTAGTGCTGCCTGTTGGTGTAGGTGGTGAAGTGGTTGTTGTCACAACAGTAGTGGTTGTGGGTGGCTCTGTCTTTGTAGTAGGAGGTGCAGTTGGTATGGTAGTAGACTTAGTTGTAGTGCTGCCTGTTGGTGTAGGTGGTGAAGTGGTTGTTGTCACAACAGTAGTGGTTGTGGGTGGCTCTGTCTTTGTAGTAGGAGGTGCAGTTGGTGTGGTAGTAGACTTAGTTGTAGTGCTGCCTGTTGGTGTAGGTGGTGAAGTGGTTGTTGTCACAACAGTAGTGGTTGTGGGTGGCTCTCTCTTTGTAGTAGGAGGTGCAGTTGGTGTGGTAGTAGACTTAGTTGTAGTGCTGCCTGTTGGTGTAGGTGGTGAAGTGGTTGTTGTCACAACAGTAGTGGTTGATGTTACCTCTTTGGTTGTAGTGGGGGGTGTAGTTGGTGGAGCTGTAGACTTAGTTGTAGTGCTGCCTGTTGGTGTAGGTGGTGAAGTGGTTGTTGTCACAACTATAGTGGTTGATGTTACCTCTTTGGTTGTAGTGGGGGGTGTAGTTGGTGGAGCTGTAGACGTTGTTGTAGTAGTACCTATTGTTGTCGGTGTGCTTGGTTCACATATACAACATTCTACTCTGATCTTATAGTTGAAGCACTTTCGCGGTGGCCTAAGCTGATCCTCTTTTCTACATATCAAACCATATGTTACATCACAAGTAACAACTTGGTTAGTACCACTCACAAAGTCGTCAAGGTCCATATCAGGATAGTCTGTTGCTCTACATTCAATGTCCCTTGGATTTTCACAGACTTGTTTACCACTGTTTGTGATGTTCTCATATGTTTCCCAGTCACTTTGGTCTTTTTTGGGATCATGCACATCATACCATTCTGACCATTCACAAATTGTAATACAAGGAGTAGTAGGGGATACACTGGATGTTGTTGTCTGTCCAATTGTAGTAACACTTGTGGTGGGTGTGGCTATAGAGGGAGTTGGCGTTGGAGTTTTTTCAGTCGTAGTACGGGGTGTAGTTGGATGGGTTGTCAACTTAGTTGTGCTGCTTGTTGTAGTTGTGTCAGGTGAAAAAGTGGTTGTCACAACAGTAGTGGTTGTGGGTGGCTCTGTCTTTGTAGTAGGAGGTGCAGTTGGTGTGGTAGTAGACTTAGTTGTAGTGCTGCCTGTTGGTGTAGGTGGTGAAGTGGTTGTTGTCACAACAGTAGTGGTTGTGGGTGGCTCTGTCTTTGTAGTAGGAGGTGCAGTTGGTGTGGTAGTAGACTTAGTTGTAGTGCTGCCTGTTGGTGTAGGTGGTGAAGTGGTTGTTGTCACAACTATAGTGGTTGATGTTACCTCTTTGGTTGTAGTGGGGGGTGTAGTTGGTGGAGCTGTAGACTTAGTTGTAGTGCTGCCTGTTGGTGTAGGTGGTGAAGTGGTTGTTGTCACAACAGTAGTGGTTGTGGGTGGCTCTGTCTTTGTAGTAGGAGGTGCAGTTGGTGTGGTAGTAGACTTAGTTGTAGTGCTGCCTGTTGGTGTAGGTGGTGAAGTGGTTGTTGTCACAACTATAGTGGTTGATGTTACCTCTTTGGTTGTAGTGGGGGGTGTAGTTGGTGGAGCTGTAGACTTAGTTGTAGTGCTGCCTGTTGGTGTAGGTGGTGAAGTGGTTGTTGTCACAACAGTAGTGGTTGTGGGTGGCTCTGTCTTTGTAGTAGGAGGTGCAGTTGGTGTGGTAGTAGACTTAGTTGTAGTGCTGCCTGTTGGTGTAGGTGGTGAAGTGGTTGTTGTCACAACAGTAGTGGTTGTGGGTGGCTCTGTCTTTGTAGTAGGAGGTGCAGTTGGTGTGGTAGTAGACTTAGTTGTAGTGCTGCCTGTTGGTGTAGGTGGTGAAGTGGTTGTTGTCACAACAGTAGTGGTTGTGGGTGGCTCTGTCTTTGTAGTAGGAGGTGCAGTTGGTGTGGTAGTAGACTTAGTTGTAGTGCTGCCTGTTGGTGTAGGTGGTGAAGTGGTTGTTGTCACAACAGTAGTGGTTGTGGGTGGCTCTGTCTTTGTAGTAGGAGGTGCAGTTGGTGTGGTAGTAGACTTAGTTGTAGTGCTGCCTGTTGGTGTAGGTGGTGAAGTGGTTGTTGTCACAACAGTAGTGGTTGATGTTACCTCTTTGGTTGTAGTGGGGGGTGTAGTTGGTGGAGCTGTAGACTTAGTTGTAGTGCTGCCTGTTGGTGTAGGTGGTGAAGTGGTTGTTGTCACAACTATAGTGGTTGATGTTACCTCTTTGGTTGTAGTGGGGGGTGTAGTTGGTGGAGCTGTAGACTTAGTTGTAGTGCTACCTGTTGGTGTAGGTGGTGAAGTGGTTGTTGTCACAACAGTAGTGGTTGTGGGTGGCTCTGTCTTTGTAGTAGGAGGTGCAGTTGGTGTGGTAGTAGACTTAGTTGTAGTGCTGCCTGTTGGTGTAGGTGGTGAAGTGGTTGTTGTCACAACAGTAGTGGTTGATGTTACCTCTTTGGTTGTAGTGGGGGGTGTAGTTGGTGGAGCTGTAGACTTAGTTGTAGTGCTGCCTGTTGGTGTAGGTGGTGAAGTGGTTGTTGTCACAACTATAGTGGTTGATGTTACCTCTTTGGTTGTAGTGGGGGGTGTAGTTGGTGGAGCTGTAGACGTTGTTGTAGTAGTACCTATTGTTGTCGGTGTGCTTGGTTCACATATACAACATTCTACTCTGATCTTATAGTTGAAGCACTTTCGCGGTGGCCTAAGCTGATCCTCTTTTCTACATATCAAACCATATGTTACATCACAAGTAACAACTTGGTTAGTACCACTCACAAAGTCGTCAAGGTCCATATCAGGATAGTCTGTTGCTCTACATTCAATGTCCCTTGGATTTTCACAGACTTGTTTACCACTGTTTGTGATGTTCTCATATGTTTCCCAGTCACTTTGGTCTTTTTTGGGATCATGCACATCATACCATTCTGACCATTCACAAATTGTAATACAAGGAGTAGTAGGGGATACACTGGATGTTGTTGTCTGTCCAATTGTAGTAACACTTGTGGTGGGTGTGGCTATAGAGGGAGTTGGCGTTGGAGTTTTTTCAGTCGTAGTACGGGGTGTAGTTGGATGGGTTGTCAACTTAGTTGTGCTGCTTGTTGTAGTTGTGTCAGGTGAAAAAGTGGTTGTCACAACAGTGGTGGGTGATGTCTCTTTTGTTGTAATAGGGGGTGCTGTTGGTGTGGTTGTAGATACAGTTGAAGACTTTGTTGTAGTGCTTCTTGTTGTTGATGTTGTATGAGGTGTTGAAGTGGTGATCACAATAGGGGTTGATGTTTTTTCTTCAGTTGTACTTGGGGGTGTTGTGTATTGTGTTGTTGTTGGTGGTGGGGTAGTTATGCCACATGATTCATTTGTAAATATCACTGTTGCATTGATGCAAATTGCATAGTAGCACATCCCCAAGTTGTCAGTCACATTGTAAATAACTTCATTTTCCTCATATGCTGTCCCATTGTAAAAGCATCCCACAGCATCACACTTCTCAACACATATCTGCTTTCCCTCATCAAATATGGGCTTATCTTCTGGGCATACTGGGTAACAGCCTGTAAAAATCCCAGCATAATCAGTTTAAGTAGTGATATATTTAGTGATATAGTTAATGTTATGTTAGACACTAGTTTTGGGTTGGTGGTCTTTGGATTACTGTACTTATTTTGTCACACAGCAAAGTAAGCCAAGTAGTACAGTTTTCTCTATCAGTTTAGAATTTTAGATTTTAACGTAATGCTAACTAAACAGGAACAAGGTAAAACAATGTGTAAATTGTACCTTCCAGGATGGGTATAGAGTTGCCACATATTCCTTCTGGGTGCAAACAGGTCTTGTAGCAAGGTGTGTGACAAGGGCTGTAGTGCCACTTGCATTCATTTGGGCCATTGTAGTAATCGCAAAAGACAGCTAAGTGGGAAAGATGCAAGTTAATTTTCTATCTGAATAAAACAAAACTTGATTTAAAATGACTCACATCATAAGCCATAAAAAATATTCTAATCATCCTGACCAAGCACTTATCAGACAATGTAAATTTAATTTCATTTAGATAATGACAAGGAGTATTTCCATAATCAACGTACCCAGAAGTGTTACATAGTGAACAAAATCTCAAAATTTCCTCTAAAATGCCTGATGCATCTCCTTATAATATAATATAAAAAATCCTTCCAACTATCAGGAAATGCATTTCGAAGATGTCATAGGATTAAATTTTCCTTGAACTTGGGAACTTATTATTCACTCAAAATAACAGCAAATACAGTGTTTTAGGAAAATGTCTTCTTTTGCAGAATAAAGTCTAATTTATGATTCAACGTCAAGATGTCGCTGCAGCTATAGCGTAGGTGTCTACGACGGTGCGAGCATTTATAATTCGGCATTGCCGATTCTGCTTGTAAACGACCGAACGCTAAATGACAGTGTCATGCTTTGTTAGCACAGAAGGTATAACAACAGATGCAGTCGTGTTTACATTCTCTGAAACCCATGTTCTGGGATATTTTTCGCCACAAATTCAATGACATCTGATAATCTTTATAATTTGGGGATGAGGTGTCGTACAAATAACATATTTGCAATCCTCGGGTCCTCGTCTAGTCTCTCTTTGATCTGCTCCATGTTGTTTTCACTACTACACCAACCGGATACAGGTAGAAGGAAATACGAAGCGGCCCAAGCAGACCAATCACAGTTATTGCGGTTTTGCGTCGCCCTATGTGCAGTTGGTGCATGTAAGCTACAGCGGCAGCCTCTGTGGGCTACACTGGCACCGCAGACACCTACAGCGTAGTAACCCAGAACCACAAATCAGCATTAACAACCTAAATGTTCATGTTCATTTTGGTAGCCCTTTAATTATATTTTTGGAGTTGCCTCCAGGTAAGGTGAGTAAGAGAAGAAATAAACACTATAATAATTGCCAATATATTTATACAGTATATATACAATATATTTTGGTTAATTATATTACACTGAAATCACAGTAAAATAAACCTTAAACTAAAATAAACGTTAAACCATGGCAATTTAGTACATGAATGATTGCAATTTTTATACATGAATTTTTCATATTTACAAAAGTACAACAGCTGGTTCCCAAGGAGTCAAGTATTTTATCTCTGTTCCAATTATTATGGTATACTTAATTAAGTTTGGTGTCGGACCATGCATAAATTTCAAGTATCAAACTATTCAAAAAGACATTTACTATGGAAATAGAAAAAGGTACATGTATAATCCATTTGCCATTGACAAATGACTGCTTTTGATTTTCATTTTTGCATATCTTGTAGATGTTTGTTTTGTTTTTTTGCTTTTTTTTGCAAAATCTCACTTGGTGCCCATTGAACTGCTAATTAGTTTGGCTTAGCCTAAAGGTAAAATTATTGTTTACTTACGACAGATTTGTGGGGTTCTCCATGCAACACATTCACCAGCTTCATTGCAAGCCTGAGCATAAGCTGCTACTGCTGTGCAGAAACACTCACAGTCTCCCCCAGTGTCACAGGCACATGAGTCTTTCACACAGTTTTCATAAAATGGAGCAGGATCTACCTGTACAGTCATTCAAATGGCATTATGGAATTGTTTTTGAAAGCTGTTTTTTTACCATTAAACACCAAGAATGATAAATCAGAAAAATTGATGCATTTTACCTTTCTGTGGCAGTTTTTGAAAGTATCTCCTTTTATAATGTTGCATTGTATTTTAGCCCAGTAATGTCGATTGGGTCTTGCTCCACAAGGGTCAACATTTGCTACTGCTTCTCCGCAACTGCTGGACACTTTCCAGCTGTTTGCAAACTCTAAGGGATTGCTCACTGTGATCTGACCCTGGGTGGTGTAGTCATTCTGTCCGTCTCCATCAAAATCTCCACACAGGCCACATACCTCTCCCTGTACAGCAAGATAAAAGGACACAATGAGTTCATTAACATGTGCACAGTATTCCAGGTGAATACTATTTATTACAAAGAACGGGCATTTTCCAGGCATCCTTGTACACATTAATAAACAGAATATTCCTCATGGGATCTGAGCTTACACAAGCCACATATACCAACAGCTACGGTATATATGAAAAGGTGTATAAATGCCTCCTTAATGTGTCCTTGCCAATAACAATATATTCCAGGTAGCTAATCTACTTTAAATCACATATCCCAATCTCTTGTTAGGATTTGAAATATCTAATGCTTATAATGATTTAAATTGTAATGCTAAAACAATATATGGTATGTCTCACAAGGTACAATTCTACAAATGCCGATAAAGCTTTATGATTAGCATCCAAGAAATTATCTGCAAAGACAGCTGGACTGCAGATTAGTAGAAAGTATGGTACTTCCCCAACTTGTTGCTCCAGCTCTAAACGTTTCTTGAAATGCTTAAATCTTAAAAATCTTACAAATGAAACATGTAACGGCACTCATTTATATTCACTGAAGTATTTAAAGTAGACTTAAAATGTGACTCACGCTGTGGTGTGGTTCAAGGATGATGCGGACGGTGGTTTTGCGATCCCACAGCACTGTCAGACCAATAGCAGATTCAATGACCAGATATAAGCCAATATTCCTTATGTTGTACTTAATCTTAGCGCCATCTCCCAGGTCCACCACCTCATATTTTCCATTTGACAGTCTGATTTCTGTTCTCTGTAATGTTAAGGAGAAATCAGTTACTTTCAAATTGCAATGTAAAAGCTGCAGTTTGAGAAACCGCTTGATTGATTTATCTGAATTCACTTTAGTTTGCCATGAAGTCTTACCCCCAGTTGAATTCTGACATATTTGGAGCAAGTGGTGCCTGTAGATCCACATGGTTTATTTTCTGTGACAACTAGGAAGTTGTCCTGTACTGTCTTATTGCCACATTTGTTCTTAAACACAAAAAGAGTCATTTAGCATTTTGCATGTTTGTTTTGTAGATGACAGAGACCAAGACACCAAATCAAATCACACTTCAGTTTTGAACATTATTAGAGTGCACATTCTGAAGATGCCGATTTTGATTCATCTTTAGTGGTGTGTAATATTTTGCAATTTGATCATTTATTAAGAGGAGATGCTTCTGAATGCTGCAGTGTTACATCTAATTTGTCTAAGACATTTAACTAAGAAAGGCTAGACCACTTAGTTATCTAAACTTTTCATTCATAATCATAATTATGAAAAGCTTTCCTCTTAAAATGAAGGGACGTCAACATAGCTTAATTTTGGCATGAGTCGTGAGTATTTTTTCAAGTAATAATTTCTTCACTGGCTTTCAGCCCTCGTCGCATTAAGGATTAACACAAAATTAGCATTCTAGAAATATATATCCATGAATTGATAAGGTGAGCATAATATTTGTGTGTATGGTTTTGTCATGCATTGTTTACCTTGATAGCAATATAGCCACAATCTCCATGAAACCCGTATGTACGCTGATCAAAAGTACTGTAATGACCACTTCCATAAATGATGCATGTTCCCGGGCATTTTTTTTCAGTGCACTCCCAATTCCCACTCTTGCAGGTACTAGATGTGTAAGATAGGAGTTAAAAAAAAAAAGTTTTGAATATTATAATGGATTAAAATATTCAGGCAGATATGACAGAATGTGTTTATCATACTATACGTCTTATCAAAACAAGATCATACCAGTTATTGCACTGATTTGAGATTTGTGTCCCAGGGGCGTAGGGAAACCTGTCATGGTAGCATGGACATTCATGTTCTTTCACACAGGAACCTCTGCCATCATCAATGAGGCCACTTGGACACTGACAGCCAGATTTACACTCTGTGGCATCCTGGGAGGACAGAAAGATCACAAAGAGAGGAAAAAGGGCAAAAATGACTGACCGTTAAGCTACTGATAATGTTTATATGCTGAACAAACTCTCTAGAAACTAACTAGAGACAGTGGGTTACATCTTAAAAATATTGCGCTAGTAAACTGAAGTACTAAAGTAAGTTGAGGAAATAAATATTAAGCCTAGTTATTTATGGCTGAGAGGTTGACTTGGATACAGCAGAGAATTCAACTCACGCAATAGTCACTGTCCAGATTTCTACAGGTTTTAGCACACTGCTGCTCTCCTGTTCCTGCAGTGGAGCAGTTGAAGAAAACCTTCGGAGAAGGACATGCTGAAACAGAAGAAGACATTAGATTTTACTGAAAGAAATGTCCTGTCAACTAAAATCATATAATCTAATGTGCTTATGTAACACTGCCAAAAAACAAAACAAAACAAAAAACACTTACTTGATGAGCGGGCTCTCCAAGAACGGCAATGAAGCTTGCCATTGGTGCACACACTAGAAAGATATCAAAGATATAAAATGCAACACAAAGGGACTTAAAAATAATTCAATTTCTGTACACCTTATATATGTGTTTGTTTATCTTTATAGATGCTGAAAATCCTTAGTCCAGGATACTTGTACAAAACATTAAATGAGGCAAGTCTGTGTAGAGAAAATTACAGTTTTAAAATTTTCAAAGTAAGATGTCAGCAGTAACTAACCAGTGCTCGTTGTTGATACTGATGGACTTTCCTGGCTTGATGTGGGCTCCATCATGATAGCAGGGACATTTTGCCATGGGCACACAGATGCCGCTGTCATCCAGGTAGAGACCCTCAGGGCAGGAGCAGCCATCCACGGGCAAGAAGTTGGACGTGCAGCTCTGCTGCTCTGAGCCCAGCGATCTGCATGTCAGCTGGCATCGCTGAATCTTGTAGGAGAAAGTCTGAGACGCTGGGCAACTCCTTGTGTATTTATCTGTTTTGTGTCAGATATGAGGGAATGGTTAATTCATAGTCTAACAACACAGGTTTAATAAAAGCTTAGGAAATAATCTATCAACTACACCACTGCATAATATTGTGAAATCCTTACCACACACGTTCTCTCTCCAGTCTGTCAGGAACACTCCCTTTGATGCACAGGCTCGTGCGTAGGAGGACAAGACGGCACACAGGCAGGCCTCACTCTTTTCACAGTTACAGCTAGCATAGGTGCATCGCTGCAGAAGAAGAGATAAGAAGCTTTTTTTTAGGGCATTGCAATCCCAACAGAATTTAATCAAATGAGAGAGAACCAGAAAAGCTGCGTGATACCTTGTAGTACATCTCAGGATCAACCATTGCATGGCACTGGGCGAAAGTACTTTTTGGGTTTCTTAGCAAGGAGCACCAGTGTTCAGCGTACCTCTCTGGGGGCAGATGAAGAGTATTTTGTATGTATGTTTATATTACAGCTTATACATTACATACTTGCGGACTTGGAATAACAACAGTTTCAAGCAGGGAATCACAATCAAAGAGACACACTGGACAAAAAAAGAAACACACCAAAAGAAAAATAGAATAAGCTGTCACTGTATGATCATGATGACCTAGTGAAGGTGCAGCATACCATTTTCCATGCTAAGGGAACAGGGGTCGTCCAGTCTCTCCTCTCTGTCTTGGCAGATAAGGTTAGACTTCCAGGAGTTACCAAAAGAAGATGCTGTACCCTCCACCATCCCCTGAGGGGTCTTCATATCATCAGACAGGACCATATTGTAGTTCCCACATAAACCTAAAACAAACGAAAACCATGATTAGGCTCATTTGTGAACCTGTTCAGCACTACTGACCAAATAGAAGTGAGACTGTTGATTCAGTAAAGCATAGTACCAAATATATCTACTCTGTTGTAGCCTTGAATATGTTTACCAATAAAATGTGTGCTGATACATGTGGTGTGCAATGTGTTTCTGTGCGGTCAGATCAGATCAGGTGGATTGAAGAGCCTAAATTGTTCATAGGCATGAGTGTGTTCGTGTGTAGTATGGTATATGATGTGTATGATGATAGTAAAATGATGTATGACGTAGTATATGATGTATAGTATGTATATGATGTAGTTAATGATGTATATGAACTATGTATATGATGTAGTATAGGATGTATATGATGTGTATATATGATGTAGTATGTATATGACATGTACTGTATATGACGGTATGTAAAGCCCTTTGACACATGCTTATGATAAAGTGCTATATAAATAAACTAGACTAGACTAGACTAGACTTTTCTTATCTGGCAGCTGTATGAGGCAAAAAGAATTTCCCGACAGGCTAATAAATCATCACCATTATCTTCTTCACCACTAATATTATCATCCTCATCAGACAAATAATATATATATATATATATATATATATATATATATATATATATATATATATATAATGCAATAAGGTACAATATAGGTATTACATACATACACACACACACACACATATATATCTATATAGATATATATAGATATATATATACATATAGGTATTACATAACATATATATATATACATATATATAACATATATAACACATACATAACATATATATATATATATATATATATATATGTATATGTTATGTAATACCTATATTGTATCTTATTGCGTACATACTGCACTGTGACATACTTTACAAGGATACAGCAAATGTAAAAACGTACCGCGTGTCTTTGTCTTGTAGCTCTGTTCCAGGGTGACGTAGACTTGCATGACAGGAACATGCTGGATCTGGATCTGCAACCCAAAACTGGTCTGGAGCAAGATGTGAAAGGATGAAGCCTGGAATATGTTGATGTCACCTATGAATAAAGGAAAATACAAAATAGTATGACAGTTTGCTGATGTTGTTGTTGTACAAATGAAAGGTGAAAATAATAGATAACTGTTTACAGAATGCACCTCTTGTTTCATACAGAATTTCTAAAGTTTCATTCAGTTTCTTGCAGAGTTTCCTATTATATGACCATATATCCCACCTGTGTGGTAGGGCAAACTGATGACCTGCATGTTGTGCCTTGCCTTTCCATCAGCAGTAAACACTAACACCTGCAGAAAAATACCAATGCTCATCAGAAAGTTGCATATATGAACAGTGTAAATTGATTTGTGACTAAGTATAATCTTTTTCAGATAACAGGCTACAACTTACATTGTTCCTGTTATTGTTCAGCAGGACCTTAAGGGTCTTAAGACAAGTGTCAAACTCGTGGCTCACACATGGCACCAACTTGGCCAAGATGGTAAACTTTGGACTTGCATCATCCTGAAACATACACAGTGTGAGCAACAATTAAATGAATTGGATTCCATATGTTTACTGTTAGTAAGAACTAAGAACTAAAATAACTCATTCACCTTGCTTTCCACCTTAGCTAGGGTGTAATAACAGTCTCCATGGAAGGTGTAGGCTTTCCCGTCAAAGGTAGTTACATGTGAACCCTCTTCAACTGCACATGTAGCAGGACTTTTTAGGCTCTTACAAGACCATCTACCCTCATAACACGTACTGAAACAAGCAAAACGATTTGAGGTAGTTTAGAAAGGGGATAAAAGGGATAAATGGAGGAAAAAATAGAGGCAAAGTTGTGTTGAAGAATGTCATACACATAATTCAGCAAAGCAGAGAATATATATTATTTATATTATGAAACATTTGACATACCATTCCTCTATGTCCTGTCTGTAAACCTCCCCAGTGTTGTAGACTTTATCATGCTTGCATTGACACTCAGACTGAGGGATACATCCTCTCTTGGAAATATCATCAAACACCGTTCCTGAAGTAGACATAGTTGACATAAACATTTTTAGGTGATAGAGTGTATATTTAAAGATAATAAAAGGGGAAACAGTAAACACTTTTTTTTTTTACTACACAGCAAGAGATGTGTGTGCAGGACTAACCGTCAGGGCAGAAGCAGCCGTCCATTTTGTGCTCCTCACACAGCGAGCTTGTGTCTGAGTATGTGCAAGTATCCATGCAAGGGGAACCACTCTCTTCATACACCATGTTGAATGGGCACTGCTTAGCTGTAACAGGAAAATAAATTAACCTCATGAGGAGTGAGGATATGGTACGATTAAATACAGCTCCATAAAGAAATATTTAATAATCATAATAACATTTTGGCCATGTTTTTATCCATTTTTTATTTTATTAAGCACAAAAGTATAGTTCACACAAAATACCCATAATATATACCAATGAAAACAAACACACAAGTGATCAAAAATCATGAAGAGCATGTGCAAGGAAGACCAAAGAAACCCCAAGAGGATTATGGAGTGTCTCCTTTAACAAAACAAACATTGTACATAATTACAATGTAATATAGGCAACTCAGAAACAAAACCCAAACAAGAGTTAAAAAACAAAACAAAACAATATTAACAAATAAATAACTAAAAATAATACTGATAAATAAGAAAGATAAAAGGAAAAGAGACAGGCAGAAATGTAGAAAAGCTAAGGAATAAAGAGAAAGGGCAGAAAAAATAAAGAAAAACAGTGAAAAAGTATGTAACAACACATTACCACAGAACTGAGGCGTCCTCCAGTGGGGCGGCTGCCCTCCAGCATGGGAACACTGACGGGAATACTCTGACAGTGTGCTGCAGACACAGAAGTCATCTGTGCGGTTGCTGCAGCCACACATGTCCTGCACACAGGCCTGGATGTAAGGCTCAGGCTTCAGCAGGGCGGTGCAGGGGCTCCAGGACGCCGAGCGCAGCATCTTCTCACAGGTGCTTCGCTAAAAAGGGATAAATGGAGGATAAAATAGAGGCAAAGTTACTGAGTCGAAGCATATTATAATACTACATCTCTACTGGTCACACTGGACAAATTTCAAACTCACAAACTCCTTGCACGTGTCCGGCACAGTCACAGCATCTAGTGGTTCATCTTCCTCTTCATAGGGATCCTCACAGTCATCATTAGGACGATGGACTTTCTGTCTATTGCCAAACTCAATGGGGGTAATTTTTCGATCTGCGTATAATTGGATTCATAGCATCAGATGCCAAAGATGACTGAATATAAAATAATGTGCAGTATGTGTTTGACAATACAGTAAATACATCAATACATAAAGAAAATAACCCACCATTATGAATGAACTCATTGTAGACTGAAACACCATTGAAGTCTCCACAAAGTCCACAAGTGCGATTGGCATACTCAGGATCCAGTTCCACCTGAAACCAAGGGCGGATATTTCATTTCACTGTTGGGGGGACAATAAACAGAAAAATTTCTCAAGAGCAATTCCTGAAGGGGACACCAAAGGTGCCGCCAAAAGTACTGTTGTATTAAATGTATATAGAGGTCCATTATGAAACATTTCCATAAGCACTTCATTCCTTTCTTATGAAGATTTTATCAAATTGCCTTTGATATTACTGGGGTCTTTCTACTTGGCGTTTCGGTGCACTGAAAAATGATCGGATGTCTGTTTTTCTTTTCTCTGCCATTTTAACTGACCTGGCTGGCTGACAAATAGACACACACACACACACACAGCATGCAGGTTATTTACAGTAGTAGATGAGATGCAACACCCATTAACTGAACTAAAGCTAATATATGCCTAATTAGATTAAGTTTTCCCGAAAAAGCAGATCTCTAATGTTTTGCTGTCAGTGTGTAAAAGTCCAGAACGCTATGAAGCCTGCCAGAAACTTACTTCAGGGTCTTTTTTAAGAATTAAGTCTTCATTTATTTCCAAAATTATAAACACAATTACATAGTGGCAGCCATTTTACATGCAGTAAGAAAAAAATAATATACTTAGAACCTAATTACGTAGGGTAAGTTAATCTTAAATAGCCTATTATATTATAGAAATATTACTGTTACCATCTACAAAAGATAATTTTGGTATGAAAACCCGCATTTTAATTTAACCAAGTATCCTGTATCATAAATACATGTCTGGCATTTGTAACAAACCAAACCGCTTGAAAATCGGTGGAAAATTCAGTGAGTTATGATGATTTTAATTGTGGACAGACCTCCTGCCTCCATACACACACATGCATTAGGAGACGCGGCTCCGTACCAACACGCTGACGCACGAGATTCAACCGCGAGGTAACGGAACAAAATGTAGTCTGGTTACAACTGTCAATGTGTTTTATTCTATTGAGTGGTAGAAGTAAATATGTTTATATTGTGCTTATGATCATGGGCGGAAATTACGGGGGGGACAGGGGGGTCCGGACCCCCCCTTCCTGGGAAAAACAGAGAGTTGTCCCCCTCAATATATCATTGTAAACATAACTATATAATTTAAAATAATATAATAATATGCATTGAAAGCATTATAGACACAAAACAATGCGTTTTTAAGTTTCTAAAGATTGCGCCCCCCCCCCCCCCCCCTCTCATATGCCTCACAGTGGTTTGGTCCACTGCCTACCTGCCTCCCCGAACCCCCACACACACACATCAGCCCTCGGTACGAGTGTGTGTGGAGGATCTCTGGAAGTGTGTCAGTGGTGGCTGACCTCCAGTAAGTAGCTGCTTCACAAAGGTTAACTTAAAACAAAGGATGTGTCAGACATTTTTCTTTACTTCTACCACTCAATAGAATAAAACACATTGACAGTTGTAACCAGACTACATTTTGTTCCGTTACCTCGCGGTTGAATCTCGTGCGTCAGCGTGTTGGTACGGAGCCGCGTCTCCTAATGCATGTATGTGTATGGAGGCAGGAGGTCTGTCCACAATTAAAATCATCATAACTCACTGAATTTTCCACCGATTTTCAAGCGGTTTGGTTTGTTACAAATGCCAGACATGTATTTATGATACAGGATACTTGGTTAAATTAAAATGCGGGTTTTCATACCAAAATTATCTTTTGTAGATGGTAACAGTAATATTTCTATAATATAATAGGCTATTTAAGATTAACTTACCCTACGTAATTAGGTTCTAAGTATATTATTTTTTTCTTACTGCATGTAAAATGGCTGCCACTATGTAATTGTGTTTATAATTTTGGAAATAAATGAAGACTTAATTCTTAAAAAAGACCCTGAAGTAAGTTTCTGGCAGGCTTCATAGCGTTCTGGACTTTTACACACTGACAGCAAAACATTAGAGATCTGCTTTTTCGGGAAAACTTAATCTAATTAGGCATATATTAGCTTTAGTTCAGTTAATGGGTGTTGCATCTCATCTACTACTGTAAATAACCTGCATGCTGTGTGTGTGTGTGTGTGTGTGTCTATTTGTCAGCCAGCCAGGTCAGTTAAAATGGCAGAGAAAAGAAAAACAGACATCCGATCATTTTTCAGTGCACCGAAACGCCAAGTAGAAAGACCCCAGTAATATCAAAGGCAATTTGATAAAATCTTCATAAGAAAGGAATGAAGTGCTTATGGAAATGTTTCATAATGGACCTCTATATACATTTAATACAACAGTACTTTTGGCGGCACCTTTGGTGTCCCCTTCAGGAATTGCTCTTGAGAAATTTTTCTGTTTATTGTCCCCCCCAACAGTGAAATGAAATATCCGCCCTTGCTTATGATGCCTCATACAATACACTTAAAGGAGTGCTGCCAAGATATTGTTCTGCCTGACTCAGGATACCATCAATGATTTATCCGACAACATTAATGTAATGCTCTAAGCATGATGATACAGTAATCTGTTTTTTTTTGTCATATCTCAATTCATTGTTAGGAAACAGCAATATAGCAGATTGAAACATTTGTTTTGTTTTTACCATGACTGCATCATCACCGTTCCACATGACAACGATGCCGACTTTGGATTGGAGCTTGATGTAAACTGTGTTTCGTTCCAGTTGAACTCCTGCGTTATAGTATGGCATATCGATGCTGGGAGAGAGATATATATAAATACAGTATATGTGTGTATATGTTATCTTGATTATAATGCATCAATTTACAAGAAAAGAGAAGTACAGTTACGGATCAAAGAAATCTGTATGGAGTTTGGTTAGTACTTACGGATCGTTGTTCACAGTGACGATTGTCTTAGTCAGGTGGAATGAAAGGTCATTGATGGTGACCACTACATAGCTGACTGTAGGGTTTCCACCAGCCTCTCTCCTCTTCATGTGCACTGAGAACTCTTGGAGAGACTCGTGGCAGTCTGAGGCCAGGTTGTACTCACACAGGCCGGGGAACTGGTACACATCCCCATCAAAGGTCTTGAAGTGCTCTCTGCCCCATGTGCTGCAGATGCTGTTGACATGGTTGCGAGCTGTGGAGGCAAAATATGAGAGAAAGTTATTAGCAGTGTTCTCAACATTTCTTCATTAGAATATTTGGACAACAGTATTCTCTTAAAACAAATCTGTAAGTGTTCTATCAAAGCTAGAGAAATCTCACTGGCTCCGAAACCTCCTTGTTACAACCTAGTCCATAAACATTATTAATAAGTGTAGTAAGTTGACAAATACCGACTACAATGCTGTACATTAAACATTCATATGTATAAAGCAGAATAACTCATTGACCCAGTCCTGAAAATGATCCCAGAGAATCCAAAACGACCCTGGTCTTACCCTTTCTGGCCTGGACATTGATGAGGCTGGTAACTGACAGAGCCAGGGAGCACAACCACAGACAGCTCCACCTCATAGTTACCACTGTGAGCTTGCCGTCACCAAAGCAGGTAATAGTCTGACCATTCCTTGACAGTCCTTTATATTGGGATTGCTCAATTTTTGCTCACACCCTTTTGGGCAGGACCTTAACATTTATTGCCAAGACATGTAAACATGTTCAGAAAGAAGGTCTGACACCTTTCATTACTCCCCTTTTCTATTTCCTACATTTTTCTGACCTCTTAATTGGCAAAAGTGTTTGCAGTTGAATTAGGCCTTTTCAGTTCTAGAGGAATGGATAACAGTAAAGTTATGTTTTTTACAGTCTGCTCCTCTGTTGTAGGTGTATTCTTTTATAAACTTTAATATGACATGCATGCAGTCTAGCAAAAATGGTTGCATTTGGATAAAATTTCCAAAGTAGAGGTATATGTTATCAAAACAAAAATGACAGCATTTAAGTGGCTTACTTTTTCAACTCAAAATAGCCTAGACAAAAAGCTAAAAAAATATATGTTAGGCTATATTTTGTAGTCATAGTGTCTTTAATATATTCATATATTTTCACAAGATGACATGGCCTATTATTAACTATTATCAATGTTGAAACTGTAGACATTTCATTGGTGGTGGGGACAGTATGTCCATAATGCATGTGTCAGCCGACAATCATCTCAAAACTATTGACTGTCTGTGCCAAAGCTATGCATCAATGACAGGTCTGCGTCACCTTCGAGTATCTGCCATCTGCTTTACATCTGACAGGCAGGTGGATCATTAACAATCCTGAACAACTACATCCTACAGTGTTTAATGTGTTTGCCAACCAACTTTCTGTTCTGGTTTCATAAATAAAAGCCTGAAGACCAAAGGATCATGATATTGGCTAACTGAAAAGCACTTCTGATACTACCATCATAGTGGCGTGCACAGACTCTCTAAGGGGCAGGGGCAAAAAAACCCCAAAAAACCCTCCCTCCTTTCCAGGTTAACCCTAATACATCACATAAACACCAGTGAATAGGTTATAATAACAGGGATGACTAAAATAAAAACTTGGATATCAACTCTTATACTCGGATTAATGTTTTACTTATGATTCTAAAGTAAATTGTCATCAGGAATAATAAGAGAATTATGTTTACCATTTATTTAGAAAGATTCCACCGTTTTTTTTTTGAGGAAAACAGAGGGGGAAAACGGTCTCAAAATACTCCATAGTTTCCTATATCAAACTGGATTCACAGCAAAATCCTCCTATTCATTTACAGTCAATTGACTTGCAGTCAGTAGGAGGATGCGTTTTTGAAAATGTTAATGACTTCTGTGTGATCACCGCTGATGTCCCCCTTAATGGACAGTAGAATTCACACTAGCCAAAAACAATATTATTATGAGATTGGTTCACAAAAGGTATCATCAGGTATATACATAGATATTGATAGCTAGCTAAAGGGAAATTATAGGCCTATAGCTACTAGCTAGCTGGCACTTATTTACCGTAACATTAGCTTCAACTCAAGCTAGATGTCTCATTTAAACTTCAAAGCTATCTATCAATAGCTTACCAAAACCACCAATAAAATACGAGATTGATTATAAGCTAGCTAGAGAAAATTAGCTAGCTAGCTTGCAAATACTTACTTTATTATTTGTGTTCAGTGTTGAGGCCAAGACACCACAGCAGTATCACTGTATGCTGCCTGGATGTTGCAGGATGCAATTTATCTGGGCCAGTAGGTGGCGTATGATCTTTCTTGACTGCTGCATTAGTGTTAAAGGAATAGTTCACCCAAAATGAAAATTCTGTCGTCATCTACTCACCCTCATGCCAGTTGAAACACAGGTGAGGTTTGTCCATATAACACAGGGAGGTTGTCAGCACAACTCCATAGCAGCCTTCTCTAAAACAACTGAAGTCAGTGGGGACCAGTTCTTCAGAGTTCTCTAGTATTGCTATAGCGAGTGGTTCGAGGGCCAGAATGAATAGCAAGGGAGAGAGAGGGCACCCCTGTCTGGTCCCCCTATGGAGCTCAAAATTGCGGGAGGCCCTGCCATTAGTAATGACTGGGGCACAGGCACCAGAGTATAGACTTCTAACACACCTGATGAAATGGGGGCCAAAACCATATGTCTCCAGAGTCTTAAACAGGTACTCCCACTCCACCCTGTCAAAGGCTTTTTCAGCATCCAGGGACAATGCTAAAGTAGGAGTGGGGGATTTACTAAACATCTGATGCTGTCTGAGCTATGTCGTTGACGTATGAAGCCAACTTAGTCAAGATGTACCAGTTTAGTTACTTCCTGTTTCAGCCTATTTGCTAACACCTTAGTCAATATCTTGACATCACAATTCAAGATTGAAAGGGAACGCTGGTTCCCACATAGCAAGGGGTCTTTATCTTTCTTGATAAGTAGAGTTATTGATGCTGTATTCGAGGATGTAGGGAAAAAACCTTTTCGAAAAACCTTGTTATAGTGTGCCAGTAATAAAGGGGTAAGTTTACTGTGAAACATTGAATAGAATGTTTGTGGAAGGCCATCAAGGCCAGGTGATTTTCCTGGGGCCATTTGATGGATAACTGTATTGATTTCATCCACTGTTATCTCTCCCTCTGTTTTCCTTTTTTCTTCAGCATTGATTGATGGCATATGAATATTGTTGCGAAATAGCTAATAGCTAAATCCATCTTATGGTAGGAAACCGAATGGAGAACTGAATTATTGTTACTAACGATGGTATGGAGCTTGATAGTTGGGGATATAATATTTTATACCAACCGAGTAATAAATGTAGCAAAATAAAGCACTCATGGCGTTATGCTGCTCCTACTGGCCTGTAGGCTATTTTTATATGCGTTTGATATTGAGGCACTTGAACTAGTAGCCTTCAGGCACACACACAAAAAACAATAATTATTTTTAAAAAAAAGGAAGCTCCAAATATTCAGAATAGCAAACAAACAAAAAGGGCAAACCCATAAACATATCATCATCAAAACGTCCAAATGATTATACTGAATGCAGCCCCATTGGCAGAATTACCCTAGTGGTAGCAACCACACATGCAATACCAAACAAAGCAGTTTGACTCTCAGTCAGGGCCCTATTACCGTGCTACTTTCCAGAGCTTGAAGCAGAGCATCTGCTTTGTTTTGGTTCTGCTGACGGTGTGGACTTTTTCTAAAGAACCTATATAATTTAATCGCAAAATTGCATTGCATTTGGTGTGAATGTAAATGGTGCGTCAAATTTGCCTGCAAATTATTTGCAATTTCGTGTCGTTTATTTGCGTAATTCTTGGTGTGTTAAGATCTTTAGTCTTGAGCCTGGACTCTGGGGAACCAGTGCAAGGATGCAAGGATTGGAGTGATATAATTCCATTTATTTGCTCTGCATCACTTTATTTTGATAGCCCACTGTTAACTGTCAACAATAGTTATTCAGTGTCATCAACAGTGTATCACCTAACTGTCGACAATAATTGTTTTAACAGACATCAGACATCAACATCACTCAGCGGTTATTTTCATGCCAAGATAATCTCTGACTGTTGGGACATCATCATTAAGATCAACAGGTGCTTGAATAGTGTACTCACTTCTGCAAATAGTTATAATTAATAATAATTATACAACATAGAAGGTTACTAATCTCACCAACTGGTAGGGGAAATCAGATCTGCCATCATGCATGTTTAGCCTTACAGAACGTCCCATCAGGCATGTTTAGCCATTCAGGAAATACTGCTGGCTAAATTGTGGTTAACTATACAGTCATTTTGCATGTTGTCAAACAGCTACACAGAGTGGGAGCTCCTCCAAGGGCAAACAGATTTTTGGACCCCTTCCATAGTTAGACAGCTGCATTTTGAGAAGTGTCTGTACCTATTCTTATCTAACAGCACACACTCTGTTGGTTCAGGGAGGATGTTAGCCTAGAGGGTTAAATTACGTGAGATAGGCATTTGTAGTCTTAGCCTATTTAACATCAAACAATTGTCATCATTTCCCACTAAACTAGATTGCTCAATAGAGACTGTGTACCAACTAGAGTCCATCAATGCTTGACTGCGTAAATTCCAATAAAAATTACACCCGTGCTGCTTGCATATTAATGTAATTTATGAGTCATGAAGGAAGGTGTCAACATGGCAGTCATGTTTTAAAAACTGGAAAGGGGCTGATTGAGTCTGACCTGTATATTGTGATTATAGTGCAAGTCTGTGAAAGGTTTTGTAGTGTACTAAACTACATGCCTATAGGAACATGTATCATAGGTTACTACCTGTATAAATGTGGCTAAGACTAGGGTAGCCCATCCTGTCGGTTGTCGGACACACAACCCGCTTGTGCTTTGCGCAGCTCAGGTGTAATTATTCCAAGTGACAGTTGACTATCACATCCCTCTTGACACCAGAGGCCGGTTAGACGACATTAAGAAGTGTGACCAAGAGACAATATAAGATAAATTATTTTGTCACTTGCAACTTTATAAATGTTATTTACCTGTTGCAATGTACCTGTGGTCTTTAATATGTTGGTAAAATTAGAAGGCAAGTCAAGACACGCATTATTGAGCATCAGAGCGCTATAAGATGTAATGATGATAAGTCGTCCATTGCAAGGCATTTCTCTGAATATGGTCATGTTCTCAGATTTATCCTTCTCTGTGATCAAACAAATCAGATGGCCAAGGAGAGGATGGGTGTAGACATATTGTTATTGAGAGAGGAATGCAAATGGATATAGTTTTTTGAAAATGTTACATTCCCAGGTTATGAATGAGCAACTGGGTTTTCAATGTTTTGTCTAAATTGTAATGCTTTCTATGGAATTTCTCCAATGTATATCATTAACTGTTTGGACATACTGATAGGATCTTTACAAATAATTTTGAATTCTGATGTGGGTTTCTTGTTTCCCCCTTTTTAGAGAGGCTCTATCCTGGGAGGTGAAGCCTCACTTCAGTAAACTCTACATTCTAGTCTGGCTTAATTCTGTTTCACGAAGGCATCTTGCGCCTCCCTCAATTAAGGTAACTGAAGTATGGTTTGGGCAATAAGGTGACATGTGCGCCCCTGCTGCTTAAAAGCAGGCCAAGTAGTGGAGAGTAGAGAGTGAAACGTTTGGCAGAGAATAAGATCCTTCACAGCCATGGAGCAGCGACTCATAATGGGAGTTTTATGAGAAGTATAAACATATAATTGCCAAAAAGGGAAACACTGCAGTGATTAATAAGGCAACAGCAGCAGCCTGGCAATTGATTTCCACATGCATAAATGCATAAGTTGCAGTTGTTTATGTTCCCATGCAGATTAAATTGATCTAACAGAGTGTACAATTGCAAGTTTTCACTATCCAGGAATTGGAAATTTGCATCTGTTAAAAAAACCCTTAATTTTCACTCAATAGGCCCATACGTGTATCCAAATAGGCCTACTGGACAGACTTCCATTTAATGTGGTTGGACCAGTGGAAGTGGGGTGAAAAGGACTGGCCAGCAGGTAAAATAAATTAATTATAAAAAGATCCTTACAACTGGTGAGTAGACGACGAGCAGAAATGTGCAGAACTCTTATCTTCAACTCTTAATGTTAATGTTAATGTTTGCTTTTAAGCGGTAGGAGAATATACTGCATTGGGCATCTGGATCATGAATTGCACAGGATGGCACCAGTGTAATGAGCTGGTACACACTTGATAAGACTTGTCCTCTTGTGCAGTGTCTCTTGCAGTTTACTGAAGGGTGTGTTGAGAAAGACAACACTGAAGAGCTTATTGAACATTGGACCATACCACAGAACGGACAGACAAACACATTGAAACAACAATATTACTTAATAATATTTAGTAACAATAAACTTTATTTGTATAACATTTTTCTAAAAAAGAGTTTACAAAGTTCTTAATTGTCAGTAAATACAGAAAACATTTTCAATAGAGGAGATTAAAACAAAGTAAAAGGTCCATAGGATAAAAGAACACAAGATTTTTTAAAAAAAAAAAGGGTAAAACAAAGTAATTTATGTAATGTCACATAAAAGCAAGTCTATAGAGATATGTATATGTATATACTGTATGTATATATAATAAGTAATTTAAAAGATGATACTGATTCTGTTAGTCTAAGCTCCTCGAACAGGTTACCCCTTAGCCCACTGTTGACTCTCAACTATGAAATTAATATATATTCAACGATGCATCAGCGGACTGTCAGCAAGAATTGTTTAAACAGGTAACACTTTATTTGTATAGTGCAATGTTGATACTCAACTTCCACGTGACAAAAAGGTTAGATTTAGTTTAGTCACATAAAAAACTGGTTAAAGTTATTGTTATAGGACAGAAATTGACTCATGAAACAGTTTCATATGTAGGAATGTGTTTCTCCCTAGCTGACAGATACTCAGGTGATGAAGTCTGTTGATCATCAACAGTGGACAATCAAAATAAAATGTCACCATTGGCTCCAGTTAAAATCCAAGAAGCTGTGTTTTGTACAAGCTTGAGACGAGGAAGAGACTTTTGACTGATACCAGAATAAAGAGAATTACAGTAATGTAGACAAGAGGTGATTAAGGCATGAATGACTGCTTCCAGATTATTGAATGACAAAAAAGGTTGGATTTTAGAGATGGTTCTCAGTTGGATGAATAGGTGTAAGAATGGAATATGGAGTATTTTTGGGTGCTGATGAACAAGAAGAATGTTGTATGTGATAGGTATGAGCTGAACCAATTTTAAAAAATATGGTGGTCAATTAAAATTTGGCGGTCAGTGGTGTCAAATGCTGCACTATGATCTAAAAGGATTAAAACAGAACTTTCCCCCACATCCGCTCCTAAAAGAAGGTAATTGGTTACTTTGAAAATGGCAGCCTGGGGAGGACTTCCGTGTGGCGAATGGAGTAGACGCGTGTCCCTCAGGCTCCCGCTACATTTTATAGACAACTCAACTTTAAAGCCTCATTTCTGCACACAGCAAAGTGAAATTTTATAGTTTTTTCTTTTTTACATACTTTTTTGCTAAAACAATCGACCAAAAAAGACGTTCGCTCCCACCACCTCCGTTGCGAACATGGCCGCCCTGACTAAGCTACTGGAGGAGCATAGAGCAGCCCTCTCCATGGAATTTAAATAGGCCATAACATCACTTGAAGCGAAATTGGACTATGTCCAGACAACGGTCACAGACCACGGACACCGCCTGACTTCCCTCGAAGCTAACGCGAACCAGCTCAGTGACAAAATGGAGACGAGGGAGGCGTACCGGGAGGTGATGTCGGCGCTCTACCAACGGGGGTTTAAACCATCGCTCCTGTACCCAGTCCTTGTCATTACGGGTTTGGACGAACTACCTCACATAAGACTGAGCACTACATATGGACATTCTTATCATGGGGCTGCGCTTCTGTGATACAGTGACTGATGTGCGCATAACACAATTGCGGTTGTCGAACTACTAGACCTGAAAGACCATAAATGCAAAGTTCCATTTCTTATGTTTGCAATTCTCTTACACATGCTGCTTTCATAGAGAACTCTAACTGAACTATACTTAGTGTTTTATCACCTTGTTTTACTAATGCAATGCTTAGTAATGGTTGGCCTGTCACCCTTTCGACTGGATGTCTTATTCACTTGTTAATTTATCTAACCCTAACCCAACCCTTATTTTTATTTAATTATTAATGAATATTATTATTATTATTACTTTATTTATCTCGAAGACTGTTCTTTATTCTGAGGCACTTGTACCAATACGGGATCGAGGCCTAAAACTGCCGGGAAGGGTATGTACGGATTGGTAAGAGTTAAGAGCTTGCGACTGTTCAACACAGTTACTATCTGGGATATGGTTATATGGGTAGTTTTTATTGTGCTTTCATGTTCCTTGGAAGCTTTCTGGGGCTGGGGGGTAGGGAAGGGACAGTTTTGCTTTAACATTGGCACTCAATTAGGTTCTTTCTGTAAATGTTGCAGGGGGTCTGGTTTGGAATGTATGCTATGCATTGTCTATTTCCCTTTTAATGCTACTACATGGAGTCTACACCACACTGTTACTCTTCAACACGCATTCTTTACAAAATATAATCGGTAGCTATCTTAATATTGTGAGTTGGAATGTCAAGGGGTTGAATCACCCAGTTAAAAGGAAGAAAGTATTCACCCATCTTAAGCAGTTTAACACAGATATTCCCTTTTACAGGAAACAAACCTGCGTTCCTCAGACAACTCCAGATTTCTGGCAGGCTGGGCGGGGCAGCACTTCCACTCTACTTTCCAGGCGAAGGCAAGAGGGGTCTCTATCCTTGTAGCTAATAACGTACTCTTCGAACCAACCAAAATCACAGCCGATGGGAACGGCAGATTTATAATTGTCTCAGGGAAACTATTCAACACAAATGTTGTCTTGGCCAACGTATATGCCCCAAACATAGATGATGTCCGCTTCCTCGATCGCCTGTTTTCTCATTTCCCTGACCTGGGCTCCCACTACTTAATACTCGGGGGGGGACTTCAACTGTTGGTTGGACCCAGTGCTGGACCGCTCTTCCACCAAACCTGGTGTAGTGAGTAAATCTGCTTCACACATTCAGTCTTTTCTCTCTGAGTATGGAATTTCAGATATATGGCAGTTCCACCACCCTAAAGAGAGACAGTATTCTTTTTTCTCCCATGTTCACCACACGTACTCCAGAATAGATTATATTTTTATTGACAACAGGTTAATCCCCCAAGTCCGTTCCTGTACATACCAAAGTATTGTTATATCTGACCATGCCCCTGTTGTGATGTCACTGTCACTTCCTGGTATTCCACGGCCCATTAGGCACTGGCGTTTTAACTCAACCCTGCTTTCCGACAATGAGTTTGTAAAGTATATAGAGGAACAAATCCTTTTTTTCTTGAAACCAATAATACTCCAGATGTCTCTGGTCTTATGGTCTGGGATGCACTCAAAGCCTATCTAAGGGGGCAAATTATATGATTCACTGCAAACAAGAAAATACATTCTCAAAAGGAACGATTGGATCTGTCATCTAAAATCCTAGATATCGATAAGCAATATGCACTGACCCAAACCCCAGAACTATATAACTAAAGACTAGAACTCAAAACAAAATTTGACCTCCTTACTACTCACCAAACGCAAAATCTTTTATTAAAAAGCAGAAGTACATTTTATGAACATGGTGAAAAGACAGGGAAACTGTTAGCTAATCAACTAAAAGGACGGAGGGCTAAGCAACTTATAACAAGTATTCATACAGAAAGTGGAGATGTCACTTCAGATCCCATTAAAATCAATAATACATTTAAAGATTTCTGCTCCCAACTATACTCCTCCCAACTATACTCCCAATTTGATGGAGATGAGATGACAATCAAAGCCTTTCTTGATCCTCTGCCCATCCCAACTATTCCCCCAGACTTGGTGGAGAAACTAGAAGCGCCTCTAACGCAAGCAGAAATAGCCCTAGCCGTATCATCAATGCAATCTGGAAAATCACCAGGGCCGGATGGATTTCCAGCCGAATTCTTTAAGAGGTTTTCTGCGCTCCTCTCCCGGCAACTAACAACCGTTCTGTCTGAATCCCTTCGGCTGGGCTCACTCCCTCCATCTCTAAATGAGGCATGTATAATTCTCATAGCCAAGAAGGGGAAGGACCCTGCAGAGTGTGCTTCGTACAGGCCAATCTCGCTACTGAACACAGATGCTAAGATTCTAGCGAAGGTTTTGGCACACAGGCTGGAAGTCCTCCCCCAAATAATAGCAACTGATCAGACAGGCTTCATTAAAAATTGTCACTCCTTTTTTAATGTCCGACGTCTTTTTGACATACTGTATTCACCCTCTGAAAAAGCCCCCGAGTGCATTGTATCCTTAGATGCGGAGAAAGCGTTTGACCGAGTCGAATGGAAGAACTTATTTACAGTTTTGGAAAAATTTGGATTAGGGTCGTCGTTTATAGCTTGGACTAAATTATTATATGCATCTCCCACCGCAACAGTTCAAACTAACAGTACATTTTCTCAGCCTCTTGCCCTAGGCCGTGGAACCGGCCAAGGGTGCCCACTAAGTCCATTCCTCTTTGATCTAGCTATCGAACCGCTTGCGATTGCTCTTCGTAACAGCGTAGACATTGCCGGCATTTGGAGGGGGGGTATGGAGCACAAAGTGTCTTTATATGCATGTTATACGTCTCAGACCCAACAACCTCTCTACCAGCAGCACTCTCTCTGCTTAACCAGTTTGGATCCCTATCGGGATACAAGATAAATTATTATTATAAATTAATAAGGAAGCATCTGACCTAGACTACAATGACATACCATTTCAAACTGAAGAAAAACAATTCACTTACTTGGGAGTAGCAGTCACACGGAAATTCAAAAATCTTTTTAAAGAAAATTTCTTGACTCTACTAAATCAGGTTAAAACATCGCTACTGCAGTGGTCCCCTCTTGCATTGTCCCTTGCCGGTCGAATAAACTCTATAAAAATGAATATACTCCCAAAATGTACATATTTATTTCAGTGTGTGCCAGTGTTTATCCCAAAATCATTCTTGTTTCACTAGATTCGACTATCTCCTCTTATATATGGCAAAATAAGAAGCCGCGAGTAAGCAAGATCCTACTTCAGAGACTCAAACGAGACGGGGGCATGGGGCTCCCTGATATCTGCCACTATTACTGGGCTGCTAACATTCGTTGTCTTGCCTTTTGGAACCACTTCTACCTTCAGCCCAACAGCCCAGAATGGACATCTCTGGAGCTAAAATCATGCCAGGATATTTCGCTTCCAGCACTCCTCGGTTCACCGCTTAGCCACTCTCTGACTACATCAATAGACAACCCAGTTGTGTGCCATACCCTGAGAGTGTGGGCCCTGTTCAGGAGGACCTTTGGCTACAGAGACTTCTCTCTTTTGAGCCCTGTTGCTTCCAAACATCTTTTCACCCCATCTCGACACGACTCAAACTGGCACAGGAAAGGCATCAGATGGTTTAAAGACATGTTCAAAGATAACTGTTTTATCTCTTTCAACCAACTGTCAGAGAAATACGACTTACCCAAAACACATTTCTTTCGATATTTACAGGTCAGACACTATGTGCGCTCTGTCCTACCGTGCTTTCCTGAAGAACCTGATACTAACCCTGTTGACACATTTCTTTCATTCGACCCACTATCTAAAGGTGCATTGTCAACGTTGTACAGAAAAATTTCCATGCTGACATGTCCACCTCTGGACAGGATTAAAACAGCTTGGGAACATGATTTGGGGCATACACTATCTGCTGACCAATGGGATTCCATCTTCACATCAATACACAAATCCTCACTCTGTGCAAGACACTGCCTAGTGCAATTTAAGGTAGTTCATAGGGCACCACATGCCCAAGGTTAAATTGTCTAGCATCTACCCTGATATCACCCCCACTTGCGACAAATGCAAAAACAATGATGCTACCCTTATCCACATGTACTGGCTGTGCCCTCAATTACAAAACTTCTGGAAAGACGTCTTTCACACCCTATCCAACATCTTAAAGTGGAATCTAGACCCGGACCCTCTGGTAGCTCTGTTTGGCATTACTGATGAAAACGATCCTCATCTGACATTTGCAGAGCGCCGCATGGTTGCCTTTGCCTCACTCTTGGCTAGACGCGCAGTCTTGCTCAAATGGAAAGATGCTTCCCCGCCCACACTTAGTCAGTGGCTTCGAGACATAATGTCCTGCCTTAAATTGGAGATGATACGCTTCTCAATCAGTGGCTCTGGGGAGAAATTCTATAAGATCTGGGGACCCTTTTTGACATACTTTCATAATACCCAAACGACATAGTGTGACATGCATTCTAGCCCTGCCCTTGACACGAAAATAACATCTGACTTCATGAAAATAGCTACATCTTTAGTTTTATTTCTTTATTTCTAGATTCTGTGCCTCGTACCTATTCTAGGTAATCAAGGGGGTGGGAGGGTAGGGACGTCTTACTTTATTACTGTCACTATTGTCACTGTTTTTATTTTTATATGATACTACATTGGTGTATATTTTATAACAATGTGGAATATGCCTGCCCAACCCTGGAAACTTTTGTTGAAAATCTCAATAAAAAGATTTTGAAAAGAAAAGAAAATGGCAGCCTCTATGTAGTAGGGATAGGACAATATATCAAAATTCAATATATCGCAATACAAAAATGTGACAATACATATCGTGGGGCAGAAAAAATGAATCGCGACATTAGCTACATTTTGCCCATCACAATTTCACAAGCTCTCCGTTGAAATTATATTATTTGCACTTTGTAATGACATTTTTGATTGTTTACATTCTGGCAAGCCAATGCCATTGCTAGAAAGATCTGTGGCTCATAAATAAACATAATTCTGCAGTCAAACTTTTGAACATGAACTTTTATTTATTACATCGTATCGTGGTTATATCGTGAACCCCATATTGTGTATTGAATCGTGTCATGAGATAAGCATATCGTCCCATCCCTACTATGTAACGCTCTAAAACCAGACTGGAATTGTTCAAAGATCTTGTTCTGATTCATATAACATATACGTTGAGTTGAAACCACCTTCTCTAAAACCTATAAAAGTGGATACTTGCTTGATTATATCAACTTAATTCGGTATTGGTACATATCAAGTGACATTTCTGTGCTTTTAAACTACGTTAACTGCGTAACTCAAAATAAGTATTATGCGTATGGTAACTCAAAATAAGTATTATAAGTAATTATAATATAAATAGATGGGGAGGGTGGGTGAAGATTGTTGCACCATGATAATATTCATTGTTGATTTGCAACAACAAATTTCCATCACAAATTCTTTATAATACTGCTGCAATGTGTATTTTAATTAGATAAACACAAATAATAACAGATCTTTGACAACAGTATTGTGCAAAAAAAAAAAAAAAAGTGGTATCCTTTGAAGACCCAGGAAATTTCAAGTCACAGTTTTACTCCAACATCACTCAGTGGTTATTTACATGCCTCTGACTGTTGGTCAACAGGTGCTTGAATAGTGAACTCACTTCTGCAAATAGTCACAGTTATACAACACAGGAGGTTATTAATCTCTCCAACTGGTAGGGGAAATCAGATCTGACATCATGCATGTTTAGCCTTTCAGGAAAAACTTGTCATAAGTCGGAACTGTGGTTCTGCCTTGGAAACCAAAGCGTAATACAGTCATTTTGCATGTTATCAAATAGCTACGCAGAGTGGGAGCCCCTCCAAGGGCAAACAGATTCTTGGACCCCTTCCATAGTTAGATGGCTGCATTTTCGAGAAGTGTCCGTATAGCCTACCTATTCTTATCTGACAGCACACACTGTTCAGGGAGGATGACAGCCAAGCCAAATTACTGTGAGATAGGCGTATGTAGTTTTGATTAGGGACAGGACTATTAATCTAAATTGACATTAGCCTATTTACCATCAAACACTTGTTATCAAGTCCAATTAAACTAGATTAAAATGACTGTCACTCGGTGGCTTCAAGACAGGAGTGTGTCTGAATACACATACTTTCACACAGCAGCACATATGCCTGTAAGTGGACAGGAAATATGTGAAAATATGTGACTGATTTCCTATATACTCATTCAGCTGCTGTAGTGCCCCCAAAGCTGAAATTTATATACAGTATAGATTGATGACAAAAGGCACCATACCATAGAGCAGCAGAGAAATCTAGCTCACCTATACTCCACCAGACTGAACGAAATGGCAGACAAGACAGCTACAGACATTTCCCACTCAATAACCAAGAGTTTGAGGTTCTCCCACCTGGGCGCAGGTTCAGATGTCCACAGACTAAAAGAAATAGAACTAGAAACTCATTCATCCTTTCAGCCATCACTCAGTTAAATAGACAATGATTATAAGCTGGAGCCATAAAAGTAGCCATTTAATGCACTCCAGTTCTACAAACTATATGTACTTTAACTCTGAGACTGCTTGCACTTTTTTTTTTTTTTTTAGCTTTCTTCTAAATGATTTTTTATATGTTATTTTGAACTACTTTGCACTTAAATCTGATACTACATTAATAGTTGGTAAAAGGAGGAGTAGGGAACAGAAACACAAATGAAGAGATTATCATATCAAGGTTAAGGATAGGACATAATAGATTAAATAAAACTTTGTACATCATCTCGAAACATCCAACAGGCTAATGCGAATATTGTCAAGGAGTCCGTAGAACATAGGCCTACTAGATTTCAGAGAAAGGGAATTGATGGTTACAGATTGAGAGACAGGTTGGCATGGATTAAAAGGAATATTCTATTTTACTGATGCAAATTTTTTTTTTTTTTTTTTTTTTTTTAAGTGAAACTGGTGCAGTGCATAGGTTGTAGCCAGGCTAGAATCTCTGGTCGCACCATGATTCAGAAGATGGCGGTAATGCACCACAGAGTCGGATACCAACCGCCTTTAAACCTCACGAAGAAGAAGACTGCTTACAGTTCTGCATTCAGGAGGTCGTTTGAAATCTTGTCTGGGAACTTCATTGAGACAAGTTCATGCCATGACACTGCCGTTATCGTTTCCTACTAGCTAATTACATTTATCCAGGGCGATCACCATGGGTGAGTTGATCTGCAAGAGTTTGATCATTACGCGTTATTAGCAAACGTAATCTTTGTGTCAGTTTCACAATAAACAAGCTAACGTTAGCCAAACGCTCGGCGGCTAGCTAAATTTGTTGGCTACATCGGACGGGCTAACTTAGGAGCATCGCATGAGATAAAACATGTAACATAGGTTTGGAGGAAATGTAACGTAACGAATTATTTTAAACTTTACATTTTCTTTAGCAGTGGTGGTATCGGCTGGATAGTCCACTGTTTTATTCTGCCTTCACTTGTTGATTATTACTGATGCCCATGCATAACGGATGATGCTAATGGGGGCTGTCAGACGTATTGTTTGACTCTTCTGTATAGCAAATAACCTAAATACCCTAACTACTGGTCAACTTGCTAAACTACCATATTTCACCAAAGCAAAAGAAAGCGGTTGCCAGTTGAATTTATGTAATTTGTCCATTATTAATATCAGCAACAGCAATGAATGCTAACTATCCCCCAAAACGACTTGCCAAGCCACTTCATCCATCTGTTTTGTTTGCCAGACCACAGTGTTGATGGTGCTGAGGAAGTGGAGGATGATAGCTCCTTGTCTGCAGGGAAACACTCTCCTGTGATGGATCGTAACCCCTCACCACCTCCAGACACAGCCGATGGACAGGAGGACGAGGATCTGGACGCCATTGGAGAAACTGTTTACAGCAAACACTGGCTTTTCAGCACTCTGACCCGACTCATCCAGGTACTGTGGCGTCGGGAGGGTGTTGCACTGATTTTCGTTGCTGATGTCAATATTGAGCCATAAAAAGTGAACAAAGGCTGAGAAAATGTACTGTTAGTTTGAACTGTTGCGGTGGGAGATGCATATAATAATTTAGTCCAAGCTATAAACGACGACCCTAATCCAAATTTTTCCAAAACTGTAAATAAGTTCTTCCATTCGACTCGGTCAAACGCTTTCTCCGCATCTAAGGATACAATGCACTCGGGGGCTTTTTCAGAGGGTGAATACAAACAAAATGACATTGGGATCTCGTGTGGAATAGTTGTATTTCATTGGAAAACATCAGCCTAACATATTGTGAACCTATTTAGAAAAGCTAATGGTATGTACAAATGATGACAAACAATGTCATTTTATTTCAGAAACCAATGTCCATCAATAACCAACACTATCTGTGGCTCTTCCCTGTATACTTAACAACTATGAGTTTGAGTCTGAATGATGTTACAGCTTGAGATTACTAGGCTGAGTCTTGAAATATATGATAATACATAATTATGATCATAATGGGGGTGATCTGGGCAAGTTGCATACCATACATCTACAATGTCATGAGTTTGACCCATGACCTGTGTCACAAGTTATCCCCTACCAGCCCTACCAGCTATTTGACCTGTCGCTCTCCACTGTCCAACTGTCCAATACAGCTGGAATGTCATAATCTTTTAAAAAAATTGGCATGTCTTCCAGATGGTGACAGAGCATGCAGAAGAGGACTCTGATGGTCAGATGCAGCTCCCTGAAGACGAGGAGGAAGATCTGTGTAGAGTTTGGGATATGGCAATGGATAAGGTGGAGTATTTTCTCTCCGTCTCATACCTTTTTAAGATTAGGCTATCTTTGGTTTGCCATACCTTTCTGCTTTTCTATCCTCGTTATTTCATTATTTCATGTGAGGTTCAGATGGATCCTTTTGGTGTTAGAGTAGTCTTAACAAACAAGTGAGATTAGAATGTATTATTGCGTTTCTGGTAATTGTCATGCAAAATGTAGTTCCCACTAAATGGTATTCATAAAGGTAGCTACAACCCATTTCAAAGTTTGGTCAAAATCCTTATTTAGCACATAACCTCTTTTCATTAGTATACAAAAAGTAAGAGGGCCTGAATAGTACTTCATGTTCTGGCCTTGGTCTTCAAAAAAAAAAAAAAGTAAAAAAAAGAGAATCCACACAGCAGAGGTTGTGTGGGAGGCACTTGGTTGTCAATTGCATTGGACTGCAACCAAGTACATCCAGTGATGTACAAGAGAGCTTTTGAAATATAAACAGAAACTGTACATTTGGTGAATAATTATTCCCATTTTTGTAAACTAGCATGTACAAAATTGTATATATGAGAAATATTTACAGCCAAATAATATAAACAAAAACCACAACAAGAAGGGAGCCCAAAATTGATTTTCTTCAGGAAAGTAGAAGATATCTACCTGGGAAAACTCACCAGGATGTTCAGCATAAATCAAATTGTTGTTGTTGAGGCTTTTTTTTTTTCCAGAATTAAAAAAATTTCAATGATTTAGTTGGCAGAATGTTCTTCAACCTCAGTATATTAAAATGCTATACTTTTAGCACTATCCAGGGAGTACTATAGTAAGGCAGGCAAAACTGCTGTGTGACTTGCATCATGGTAAAACTAACCAGTCAACCAGTCAAAACAATAGTTTGATGGCTGACATGGATTGGCGTTTGGGCTTCAGCTTTTGAATTCACTGTTAAAGTTAATTAATGTTAATGTTCTGGGTATATAAGCAGTGCACTGAGTTAATGCAGCATGCTTAGTGCTCAGTAGATAACTGCTGAGTGCAGCATGTAAATTGTGTGAGTGCAGTTTTTGGACATAACCAAGGAGATGTAACTGAGAATTATGAAACAAGTTGCTGGTTGCCTTTGTGTCTGCCATTCATATAGCATTACCAGAGAACCAAACCATGTGTGGCAGTTACCAGTGAACCATGTATCAGTTTAAGCAGCTTTTTCTGGATGAATAGGTTTCTGTGGTGCATGGATGGATTTTTATTTACCAACTGTGTGCAGGATGTGGCTGGTTTCCTACAGGAATTCAAAGCTGCAGATATCCTTCTTGGAGTGATAGCCAAATCTCGCTGTCCACGTCTCACAGTGAGTGAACTGTTTTCAGTTTATGCATTCTGCGTCAAAATGTACTCCTTGCAAATTTACTTGTTACCTTTTATGCTATGCTGTATTTCTGGGCTTTGAGAATTCCCATGGCAGTTCATAGATTTCTCTTTTGCTTTCCCCCTTCTCCAGGAGATTTGTGTAGGAATCCTCGGGAACATCGCTTGTTTCCCTGATACCTGTCTGACTCTCAGCCAAAATGAAGACCTAGGGTGGGTAAGAGGCACCAATTTATAATTTTCCTGAAACAGACCTTGTAGTAAAATATATTGATTCACATCTCTTTAATGCAACTCCTTTTGTGTCCACAGTGCTGTGCTGTTGCTTCTCCTTGGAGACACTGATCCTCCTACTATTTTGGAGACGAGCAGGTGACATCTGCGTTTTCAGTGAATGCGTGTGTTTGAGAGAGAGAGCGAGACTGAGAGAGACAGATATTTATGTTTTCTTTATGATGTTTGCAGATTGCTGCTTACCTGTGTCTCTCAGAAAGATGTCTGCTCCCTGTGGCTTCAACGAATACGACAGCAGCCCTCTGTGTGCTCCAACCTCTGTTTCATCATGTGCAGTTCTACCAACAGTACTCTGCTTTCACTCCTCACCTTCTATATAATTAGCTGCCAAAGTGTCATTTATGTATACGGTATCATGATGGTGTACAATAATATGTAGTCCCTGCAAGCTGCTTAATCTTCTGCATCTTCACTATTTGTAACCTTTTTGTATGCTTTTTAAACTGGTTGATATAAATAGTTTTTGTGTATGTTTTCTCCAGTGGACCTGCTTGTGAAGGTTGGAGAACTGATTGACAAGTTGTTTGACCTGGATGAGGAGCTGATGAAGAATTGGATCACAGCTCAGCCGAGTGAGGAGGATGATGGTGAGAGCCGTCCAGATGTGGCCTCATCCCTTCTTGAAGCTGCCAAGCAGCTTAGGTGAGAATCTGTTTGCAAGAGCCATTTACATTCTTTCAAATGCTTTAGAATTGGGAGGGTTAAATGCTTAAATTTTGATGTTTTTTTTTCTCAACAATGGAAAAGTGTTTTATGAAGAAATTGCTTCAAATTAGAGGTCAGCCAATTAATCAGTTTAGTCAATTAACACAGATTAGAGATTTTATAAACAATTAGGAATTTGTGAATTTGAATGCCAGTTGTGCTCTAAGGTGTTGAAAACAAACAATGTGCAGTTTGCAGGAACTTTCTCAATATTTGGAGTAGTTTTGCACTTTCAGCTCGGCGAAGAAGTTTTAAAAGTCAAGGCAGCAACCATGCACTGACTGAATTCTTCATTCTGTGTGTTTGTTTTGGTGACGTGACATTTATTCTAGCTATTGAGCCAGCTAATCAGTATTATTTTGGAAATATTTTGCCTTTAGTGCTGATGCAGCACGATTCAAACTAAATATATGCTATTTGTGAATCTGATGTTGCAGATGACCATGAACATTTAAGAACATTATATTGTTTTTTGCAGATCAGAGAGTCCAGATGGTTTAGAGGTGTACCTGCATGCGCTCCAACTCCTCACTACCATAGACGAGGGGATTCAGACTTTAGGTGAGACACATGAACTTAACACAATTATGTTCAGCGGTTGTTGAATGGTTTCTGTACTTAAAGGTGTTTACCAAAGTTGTTTACATATCTAAATAAAATATAACACTATAACAAAATACACTCTTAACAGAAAGGGCATCATTCCACTTGTTTCTTCCAGCTGCCCCCGATGGGCCAGGCAAAGCAGTGTGGGACTTTCTGTGCGATGTTGTGTGTGAGGACCTCTGCCAGCCAGACGATCCCCCGCTTGTCTTACAGGAGCAGAAGGTCCTTTTGGTCCAGGCTTTCGCTGTGCTGTCGGCTCTTTATAGATGCCGGGATCAGTGGCATAGCACAACTGACACATGTAAGACTTCTAACAGCTCCTTCTAAATGAACCAGGTGTATAAAGATGGTTGTTTCCTGGTTTGACGTACTGTCCCATAGTACAGAAAACATTCTAGTGTTTGGAAACAATCAGAAACATTGGGTTCATTGATTATGGTGCAATATTAAGTGTATGTTTGCTGTTTTTCATAATAGACGGCATTTTAATTTTTAACGCGCCTAGTTCTTGGTAATAATTAGATGTGTTTTGTCCAAATATCTTTGTCTTTTGTCTCTAGGTCTGCCCCTTATTGGATCTGTTTTGCGGGTGCTGCAGTACCACAGTGAGTACCAGGAGAATAAGGCGGAGGACTGTTCCAGCAAAGGAGACAGCCAGAAAGAAGAGAGTAAAGACGAGCAGCTCCAGGCCCTGGTAGAGACCACATCTGAGTTCCTAGCCGACATCTGCTTTCAGATCCCCAAGGTAATGCCAAAGGAATGCTTTGCTCACATCCTATTGGATCAGATTGTTGCATAAGATGCTCAAATGTAGAGCTTTCCCTCCCTGAGCAGGTATGCAAGGGTTAAGGAAAAGATGCACCAGAATTTTCTTTTCTCTGATAAAGGCTATTAATCTGTGTCTTATTTGTTGTGTGTAGGATGCAGTGGCAGAGTTGGTGAAGAAAGGCTACCTGACAGAGAAGACGTGTCTCTCAGCAGTGGGCAGTTTACTTCCCCGGTTCAAGTCTGCAGTAAGTGCTCTCTCTCTGTAGGGTGGGAGAGGCTTGGTGGATGTAAAAATTGCTTAAATAAATATGATACAAAAACATGCATTTCACTCAATCATGGAGTCATTGGAAAGATAGATTTCCCATCTTAAATTTGAGAATACTTAATACTTGTCAGGTGATCAGAGCTGTCAGTGGAGCTCATGAAATTGATCCTTCATCCATTTTATTTTTACATATTCACCTATTCTTGCCGAAGCCACATTGTCTTTCTCAGCTTACTGTGACCTCTAGGAATGATTTTCAGACCCCAAGGTGTCAAATGAGGTGTAATAAAACCAGGTTCCAATGTGTTAGATAGTATGTTGGAGCCTTGAACTCCTTGAAGATGATTTAATTCCCTTTTCAAGAAGCAATAGCAGTAACTATCACAAAGAGGTGGGGAAACTGTTGTTTGAGGTATTCAGTTGTTTACTGCGGACAGGTGGGAAAAAATTTAATTGACTTGAATCACAATTTCCCAATGCTCAGATTAGTGGAATTAATGGAATCAGTCCACAAGAATTGAAATTTAATTGTGAGATCCTTGCCAATTCCCACGCCTACTCTCTTACACTCTTCATCTCAAAACAGAGCATACTTTATTTGTATTCTCACAGCCTCCATATGTGCCTTCTTTATAGACTTTCACCTTGTTCACATGACATTCATCATGAGTTATGTAATTGTTATGTGTACTGGATGTATAGTTCACCCGCGGCATGTTTACGTGCATGAGGCCATTGTCGGTCGGGATTTATTCTAGGCTTGTGTCAAGTTTAGACCTGTGATGGACTGCTGCTTTATGCCCCCGGCTCCTGTGGAAAATAAACATTGTGTTTTCCACTCCACCCTTCCTCCTCTTGTGTAGTTTCAGCACCTGGAGTCCGTGCTGTCAGAGGCTGATCCCCAGTTGGCAGACATGGTGAGGAAACGGTTTCCTGTCTGAGGCGCCCAGCAGATCTGCGCTCAGCTCTCCAGACTGCGGCAACTGCCCTTTATAGTGTCGTCTTTTTTCCCCTCCAAAGACCTCACTTCAGTCGGACTGTTGGGATTTCCACTGTAAAGACTCGAGACATGAGGTTGTCTCATCGTCACAACTGCCTGACAGTGTGACAGAGACAATGGATGGTGTTAGAAAAGTTGTTATTCATATCATGAGCTAAGCTTTACTTAATTCTCTGAATTACAGTTGCGTTTGTTGTTTTGAGAATGCTATTTTTGTATTGCCTTTGCCTTTTTATTAAAAACATTTTTTCCCTCCAAAAATGGAGGATGGATTTTCTGTGTAGAAATTAGTTGGACTTGTATGTGTTTAGAGCCTTTTACTGACCAATCATAACCGTCACATCCCTGCTATACCAATACATTTTTTTCTTTTAAATCAAGAGGAAAGACAAGTAGGCATCCCAGAGTTCTTTGCTGGCTGCTCTGCCTCAAGCAAATGGAGGAACAAGATAACAGTCCCTTGAAAGAAGGAAAAAGCGCCACTCTATTGATCAGTGAATAAAAAATTAGTGCAATGAAGATTTGAGGTGATGATTTTGATCAATGGAGTGCACCTTTTTTTTTATAATTGTGAACATATCTCTCATTGGCTATTTTTGTTTAAATGCAAACCTGTTGATAATTATACTGTTTTTAAAGCTGTAGTTTCTTCTCTAAAATGTCAACATGAATTGAGAGAGATCAGTAATGAAGTTTGTTCATGAAAAGTCTCCTCACAGAATGCGGCTTTGCCCTGTGGAGGCGAGTGTGTCTCCTGAAAATGCAGTTTCAGTTTGCGGCTCTCCTCTCCAGAGGGATGTACTGCACCTAATGCAACTTCTCTGTAGCTTCACACAACATGGCCAAAGGTTTTCCAAAAATGAACAAAATTCTTTCCATTTTTTTTATATGTTAAATACCTCCACCACTGTATATTTTTATGAATTCCCTCTCATTTCACAATAAATGTTTTTGAAAATGTAAATTTATCTATAAGAGGAAACCGCATTCAGTGAGTATTGAGTCATCCTTTCCAAGCATATGAGTAATGGACATGCTGATGACAACATCAAGTGTTTACCAGAGGGTGACAGTCACTCGGTAAGGACAATAAAATTAGATGAAAGGCCTGAGCCTGTTAACAATGAACTCATTTGGTTTCCAAATGCAGCATTTCGCCCACTCATGGGAGGAGAGCAGGACAACCTGCGCATTTCCAGCAAGCTTACGAAGGCTCTGTGAATATAGCAGCTTTTTAATTAAAGGCTGGATTGATATGTAGAACACTCTTTCTAATGGAAATCCAGAGTTGGTTAGAGTGTATTCGGGACGGAGATCACCCTATGGCAAAAAAATTGTCTTTTAATCCCGCTCTGAGCAGGATCTGAGCGATGACTAGGTGCGTGATGCACATAGATGGCCAATGTGCAGAAATATTGCCTTGATCTGCAGAGTTGAGTCCCTGTTTGTGCTGTAAAGCGCTGTACTGATGTAGATGTAATCATGCTTGGCCTTTCCAGATTGCCTGTGGCCAGTGACTTGCACTTTGCACGGTGCTCTGTCTTCAGGACTCGCTCCCAGTCGTGTCATGTCACAGAGATCAGGCTGAAGCCCAGATGTTTCCTGCTGCCCTGCCAAACTCCATTGTCAACCTGCCAGTCTTCACAGAGGCAGATATGATCTGACTCCATGCTCACGGTATAGTGGGCCTCGCCTTATGTAGAGCCTGGTGCTTGCCAGAGACTAATGGCAGAGAGAGATGTCAGGGTTGTGTGATGTTGATGCTGCATGTCAGTTATTTCTTTTTCTGTTTACCTCCGCCCACACAGCCTGCTGTTCTTTTAAGTGACCTGACATTTTGCCTGACAGTGAAATCTGCTCTATTTTTGTCTCACACACATGTATGAACATTCATATCATATTTGATCGAAGTCCTTAAATCACCGGCCATGAATTTTAAAGATATAAAACTACCATCAAAGAGAATTCACACGACATACCAGTGAAGCTGAGCGTTATTTCACTGTTGAACATTTTAATAATGTTCACTGAGTGATTCTTGGAGAAATTAACGGATCCTCTAAAATTAGAAATCAGAAAATGAAGGTTCAAATCTGGGATCAAGTGGCATTTTCTAGGAGACTGACTTGAACTGCCCATTCATGATCGAAGACAGCTCCCAAATGTCTATAACAATTTTCTTTTTCATTTAAAGTCATAGGATTGAGATTTGCCCATTTGCCCCTGAGCTGTCCAAGATGATGAAATTAAAACGATGACGAAATGATGTAAACTTTATAATTTTGTGAAGGCTGGATTTTCTCTTGAATTGAGCAGACCTATATGTGGAAAATGGCGTTGTCACGTACTGGTAGAGTACCTGTTGCTGGGAGAGCACGAAGGATAATGAAGGGATAAAGAATGCATGTGCAGTGTGTCACGTTCCCTCTCCTTTGATTCCAAGGCCCAGCCTATTCACAACCACCTGGGCAGGCCGTGTTAATAAAGAAACATGATGCTACTGGGTGCAATCAAAGCCCCTTCAGCTCATTTCCTGAGTTCCCTGGCTTTCTATCTCATGTCAACAGAATCACAATGAAACTTTCCCCTCCGTGTTGCCTAAATATCAAAGACACTGACGTTTCCTGTACCGGTGACGTTGATGCTTTCATTTGCCCGTTTCTCCCCCGCAGCCGTTTACATGTAGTTCTGTTTCTCTAACTAGCCTTTTTGTTACATCATTGTAATGATAACAAACTAGACAGCAAGGATGCTAAACAGTGCACAACCTTTGTTAATGACTGTGCAGGTTTATTTCCATCAGCTGTTGTCCGTCACTAACAACAAATAGAAAGAGTGTGCGTCATCAAGGGTCGTCTTCCATGAGGAGTGCTTGGTGAGAAAAAAAATGGTAATTCCATATGATAGGTTACACATCCCAAGATAAAGGCAAGGGTGATGCAGTTCATTTTGACCTGCACAAATGGAGAACTGCTACAGTGTCTAAGCAGTGTGACACAAGTTTCATTTCAATTTATTTCTCAAAGTGAGGTGCTGTGCAAAGTAAGCATTCAAACATCCTTGCCTTTATTTTTGGGTTGTGTTTTTCATTTATTGTATTGAATAATTAATGTGTTATTTGGGGATAAAACATGTACTGGAATGCTACCGCTGGAACAGAAGATGCAAATGTTCCCTTAATTGATCTGGTAAACTACCTGAATGAATAATTAAAACCCATAAAAAAAAGACGTGTGGATTAAATGCGGAGTTTAACTACACTATACTTTTAATAACCTTTTCCCCCTAAAAAGTGATGCACAACTGTATCACTTCTGTGTCACCTTTGCATTTTTTTTTAATGTATTGCCCCTCTCTGTTTTGAATGTGGCAGGTGTTTATGGGTGCAGCTCCATCCTGCTCTGTCCTTGTGTACACTGACGCCTGTCACCAAGTGGCATATGCTGCTGTTTGTTCTGCAATGAAAGAATTGGAGCTAATTAAAGAGACCGAGGCCTCCTTCAGGAAGTAGACGCAAGCAGGAAACCATTCGCCGCTCCGATGGGTTAGTTGTTCAAACAACGTTCAGTATCAGGTGAAAGACTGGAATTCTATTGATGAAGTGCTATTGTAAGACCTTGGATTCTTTATGGAAATTCAAATAACACAGGCATTACAATCAGGGGTGGAAAGAGTGCCCAAACATCCTACTCAAGCAGAAGAACTGTTTGCTGAAATTTGACTGAAGAGGAAATAAAATGTACTCAGAAATACTTAAAAATACACAAGGTTCCATATGATCTTTCCCATGTAATTTACAAAGGATGAGAGGACAGTTCAATATGTTATATTGCACATGTTACAGACTGTTGACCATTATAAAATAAGATTATGAAATTCATGTCATTATTAGATTTGTGATTTTAAAAAATGAAAATGCTTTTCCCTATTATTCAGTAACGTTATGACACTGATGTTTCATTTGCTATTAGCTCTCCAACCTAGCTAGCAAGCCTAGCAAACTAGTTATACAACAACCAGGAAAACACAAACCAATAAAACTGCAGCTGGATGGATGTGAACTAAGCTGCTGTCATGGATAAATTTAGATAGATTTTTTAATGTTACAGTTAGTTAACTTTTCCTCCATGGGCTTGGCAGGTTTTATGCAGACAGAATTTACAATTTTACAATTACAATTTTTGCTTAGCGAGAGTCTACAAAATGTGTACTCTGCAATGGATGGGATTTATAATGTAGTCAAGTAAAATACTTCAGTCAAAATATACTTAGGTAAAAGTAAATTTACTGACTAACATTAAAAACAAAAGTACAAGTCCACAAAAAAGATACTCAATTACAGTAACAAGTGTAAATGTAATGAATTACTTCAGCACTTGATTATAAACAAACATGAGGTGATTCTAAACTTTAATGGGTAACTGCTACATAAAAAAGCAGTCAAACACAAACCAAAAATGTTAGAACAGCAGAGGGAGTGATAGGCCTACAGACTGTTAGAATAAGTGCAGCAGTAGTGTTACACTGTTGCTATACTGTGAGTTGTGGTGGTGAAGACTGGGAATGGGTGAATGAGTTCAAACCCCTGTGTCGGCAAGTGCTGTGACCTCTGACCCCCCTCTGGTCAGAATTTGCCTATGGGTATCAATAGAGTATCACATTACGTCGATGATACTATTGCTACTACTTCTACTAATAATAATAACAATATGATAGATGCTTGGTGAGGTTAGTGCAGTTACACGTTCTGATGCGTGATGCATGTTGGGCAGTTTCTCAGACAGTACCATAAGTGAGATTAGCCAGAAGGAGCTCTCGCAGCTCCATGTTCAGACACTCAGTGTCTGAACAGTAAATCCGTCTGATTGAAGTGAACAGAATTGGGACAGACTCCCCACAGTGCAGCTCTCACACCCAGACTCATCCATAACATCTATACATTTGTGCTACTTTGGGCAGTATCTCCCCTTCACTACTGGAGAAGATCTCTGCCACTGTCAGAGATCAGAGATGAGAGCTTGTCAGAATAATAAACAGGCAATGTTTTTTAGGTGAGAAATGACATTTGGGTATTAAAGGCGATAGATGTGTGACTCTTCCGTGGCCCGGTTTCCTTAGCAGGAGTTTGCGGTTTGGTAATGAGATGGGTGACTGTAATGAGCACTCTCACCCCGTCTCACTCCAGTGAAGCAGAAGAGCCTCATCAGGAGCCACAACAAAGGCAAAGTAAAAGCCTGCTGCCCACTTCTGTAGACCGCTAATCAACATCAAGTCCAATTGTGTTTAAATGTGTGCATATGCAGACTCAGCTATAACTAGCCTCTACAGTACAGTTTACAGTACAGTTTACATATATTTTTAATGAAAACAGAGTAAATGAATTAATTAATGAAGCACAAAATTACACTGCACATTTTGAATGCAATGAGTGTGTGATAGGAAAGGATTTTGTGCACAAATTGTAAAATATGAGGAGGTAGAACTTTTCAATTCATAGCATAGATGGACTAGCGGTGGTGAGAACGACCTAAATCTTCTGCCTGGACAATGTTCATTCATGAGTGAATTCTTGCAGCACATTTCTCCCCCTGAAGCACCGTGCACTAATTATCCAAAGACCTCTGTCCAGATACACAAAGACAGACGTGTCACCAGGAGAGCCGGCGACAATGAGGCGTCTTATTCATGCTGCGTTCTCCGACCTCATCGAACTGCTCAGAGGCTTGAAGCATCTCGTAGCACCTGTGTCAATTACCCTCTGAATGGCAGACCAGAGATGTGCTGGACGGCATGCGCCACATCACATTCATTTATACATGAGTCAGGACTAACTGTTTTTTTTTTTCATACTTGAATACAGCCTAGGGGAATAAAAGGATTAGGTAACATTATAGTCACTGGAGTCATATTTACTGCAGAAAATGTCAGTCAGCCAGTAGAATTGAAAGTGCATTTTTAAAAGAAATATTCCATAGATTTGTAAACTGGATGCAGCAAGAAATCCAGTTAGCACCTGCCTCTTATATAAGACATAAAATGAAGGAGATGTGGTCCAGGCATGAGAAGATCAAAGACTTGGCCACAGCATCTGCAGCATAAAAGTGATGTCTGTGGCTATTTAATTATAAGCAGACTTGGTTGTGGTGCTTGATTCCTGGATCGCAGAGGGCCACTTCAGAGTTTGGGCTTCGATCATCAATGGGCAGAATCATAAACTTCAACTTTATGATGGTATTGCAATGAAATACCATGGCAATAAAATTCCCTCATGCGCTTCTAGTCTTTATCCCATACCCCACCCCTTTTTCTCACCCTTACATAAGAAAACATGTAAAGATACTCGCAGTCTTTTTACAGGGGGCTGGCCATTCTGTATCATGGCTGGATGATAAAAGCTGGTCCTGCTGCAACACTGCTGTAACATCAGAGAGCAGACCAGCCCCTGTTTCCCTTCACTCGCCTCAGTCCCTGAGAAGAGGAAGTGCCCTTCACCGCCTCCTCGGTTGTGTAAAGCTTGTGTCCGTGTCACGAGTGACACAGGCCAGAGACCACCTGAGAGAAACATCATGCGCATCAGCCATGTGTATCACTGCCCTACAGTTGTGTGGAGCTAAAAGTATAAAGGCAGACTATCTCATTATACAGTTATTTTCTTTAGCCGAAAAATATGTCTTACCTGTCACGTTTGTAAAGTAGTAGGTGACTAAGACTTGAGGCTTTAGCGCTCCTTCGTCTCCACTCTGCTTCAGCTGAGTCCTCTGAGCCCTTTTACAGTTATTTTCCTGATCTCATTCAACAGGCTTGCAGTGTTGAAGAAAGCAAAACATCCAGATTATTCATGTCGTGTGCACGTGAACCCATGGGTGCTTACAGTGCAAAGGGATGGATTGTGAAAGGGGGGCGGTGAACAATGAAGGCCAATGAAGTGGGCTAAGATTGAATCCTCTTAAGCCTTGACCTCTTCTGGGTCTCAAGGTGTCAACAAACACTGGAAAACAAAGAAGAAGAATTCAGTTACTTGTGCCAGTATATTGTGAGGAAAGCCTGTGTCCATAGTGACTGATCAGTCTGTATTAAACGTTTTATCTCAGGACATTTTTCACAATTTAATTTCAATTGTGTATTCACTTGGCAATAGCAGCAAATAAGTCTACTTAATAAAATATCCATTTTACCCATATCTTCTTTTTCAACAAAGGCTACGCTTTTAGGACTTTTTCAAATATATTGAGGTGTCTAATAACAAAAGCTACCAATCTAATTTATTCTCTCAGCAAACAGAACTTTGTGCTTTGATCTCATTAAAGATTCCCAGTGTTTCAGGCCTTTAGTTAAAATAAAAGGCAGCCTTTTCCCCCAATGACGTGAGCGTTGCTGCTCTTTTTCCATTTGCTGTTGTGGGTGAGATTATTGCTCCCCTGTGCCCCCTCCTATTTCCTCTGTGTGGTTAAATAGCAAAGCGCGCAGCTTCTCGGGGATAGACAGCCCACTTTACATAGCTGTGGTTATTTAGATAATCCACCCAGAAGAAGTAGCTACATAAATAGGCAGAAAACAGCACTTCAACATGTATTCAAACAAAATCGAGGGACCACGTAGAGGAAGGTCTTTTGACTCCATGAACATTGCCTTTGAGGAAAAACTGCTGAACAACGAGGTAAGAACTTCTTCTGAAAAGACAAGAAAAAGAAAAATATGAAAGAGTACATTAGATTGAAATGAAATGGACTTTAACCAATCTACCAGCGGCACTGATATTTTACTATTCTGTGTCCTATAAGAGAGCTTCGGTATGGCTAACCCGAGGAGCTGAATGATGTTTTCTTCTGCTTGATTCTTTGATTAAGACCACTATTTTATTTGACAGTCATGCGGAGATACGTGGTCTGGGTCTTCTTAATAAATAAGCCTTCAATTCGTCATCAGCGCAGATTAATTTAAGCCGTTTTGTGGTAATAAAGTCTACGTCAAAGCGTTAAGAAGGTTAAAGTGGGATACCTCTGAATTTCATGGTAGAAAAACACTGTCGTTCTTATGCTGCATGTGATAGCTTTGTATAGTAAACATCCTCCACTGATTTCCATAGTAAAAGACGAGAGATAAAATATGATGTCTCAACAGTTTGGCACAGGTGTGAAAGGAGACTGACAGTCGCCAGGCTCCTCTGGGGATAAGAGTTTATTTTCTGGAGCTGTTTTGAATGGAAACGTTCCGACAAAAAAATAGATTGCATGAATCTCCAAAGTCTCTTTTCATTGTCATTGGAGGATCTCAGATGTTCTGTGTGATATCTTATTTGAGGTTTGGGACAGAGATGCTCTTGCTCACCAGTTGGTCTGTGCATTGTCATAAGTATAATTTATTCTTAAATGCAGTGTCTTTCCATTTCAAGGGTGCAAACCGTGCAAAATTAGCAACAAAAAATAAGCTGACAAACAAATAAAATGATTATATTAATAAACAGACAGGCAGACAGACAACATATTGTCTAAACTAATTTTCTAAAGCTTGAGCAGGCGATTTAAAGAAAACAATCCGAATTTATTATTATTATTCTGATTATTATTATTAATAAACTATTATCATTATTTATAATGCAAGAATAAAGGTTTTTTAGAATAGGAGCAGCTTCACAGCAGCACACAAATTATGTGGCCAGAATAGCCTATCATTTGCAAAAAGTACGCACAAATCTTTCTGTGATACAGACATAATTGTAATGTTGCCTATCTCAAAGAAATACAAAACATACTGTAGGCCTATATAAATTCAGTAATCAGTAATTGATTGAACATAGTGACATGTTCCAGTAAACTGAGATTATGACTTAAATTTGGGAGTTTTGATAACACTTGTCAATTTGGAAGGAAGAAACAGTTTAATTGGGGTGCAGCAGGTGGACCCACAACAAATATCAGCCCACTTTATGATAAATGCGCGTTGGATTGATGAAATGCTGCCTAATGTCGTGTAAGATTACAACATGGAGGGAGCTAATAATAGGCTTCCCGCTGTCTAAATGAGATTGCTGTAAGGCGCTTCCTCGAGACAGAGACAAGTTCATCTTCGTTAAACCGAGACGCAAAGAGTTGACCCTGGGAACCGACCTGGGCTTGTCTCCATGCACTAATGCCTTCAGGGATACTACTGACAAGGGTCCACCGACAACTGGTCTGCCGTGCTGTCTCCACAATGCTGGAAGGGCGAAACATGGTAGGCCGCAGTGAATTTAACTGAATTTAACCGATTCTTGTGACCGGCCTGTGCGCTACTTCCCTTCCACAAATAAAGAAAAAAAAGTTTTGTTGAATAGACTAGGCATAGGTCTATGTTTCGAAATGAATTCATAATGCAATTGTGCATAATATCAATAAAGTATAAAATATACATATATATATATAATAATATAGGCTAATATAAAAGTGTCTAACTGCTTTTAATCTTAAAATAATCGGAAACGTGCCTTGCTGCCTGTGGTTCAGAAACACACTGCAGTGCCCTAATAAAAACTATTACAGTTTTGCTACGATATTGATATAGTGTACTTTAAAATGTATTACAGGATTGCTATAGTTTTTCCCTAAGCGTGTACACAATGCAGTCTGTGCGTCAACGCGAGAGTCGCTGTCCGAGGTGCTGAAATGGAGGAATAGAGCGAGAGGAGGGGGCGGGGGGGGGGGGGGTTTAGCTTCGTGTGATCCACTAATCTCAGCTCACTGTCTGCGTGCACAGCGTGCATGCTTCTGCATCTGCATTGTTATTTTTGTCAGTTTGCATGCAAAGATTCAACCCAGAGTTTTTTAAAGGATCACAGAATTGAAAAATGCAAGGCGCGAGGACTCTTACCTTGCATTCCTTACTATTTGTTGCTTGCATTGCATGTTCATAAGATGTTCATAGGATTTTGGGTTGGCTAGATGCTCTTAAGTGATTAGAAGTTCATTCACGTCCTTACTTCTCCTGAACAGCGGTTCAGTGCATGAGTGTCAGCTTAACCCAATATTAGATACATAGGTAGGCTATCAGTTCTTTTAAAAAACCTAATACCTTCATTTCGATTTACAAACAGAACATACTTAATTGTACAATGCTTTTCAAGAGTTAACTGAGAGTTAAAACATTTTGGCATATGTTTTCATGAGAATTAGGCTACTTTTATACCAGCATTCATTTTGTCAAAGTGGGTGTCACATTTCTAAAATGCATACATCTGCAATGAACAGCTGTTTGCATGACAGCTGAATATCTCCCCATAAGTCAATATGAAAGGAGCACAAACATCGCTTGTTGAATCATGGTGCTATGTTGGTGTTCGACAAATTAAAATCTAAAAATCATTCATGACTGTTTTCAGATAAACAAATCAACCTTCACAAAAATTGAAGAAAACACTGAAAAGAAGAACACACCAGAGAAGGGGAGAGCAGCAATAATCTTTTCCCTGAAGAATGAAGTGGGAGGACTTGTAAAGGCGCTCAAACTTTTCCAAGTGAGGACTGAGTTATTATACTGGTTCCTGTAGCCTCTATCTATCTATCTATCTATCTATCTATCTATCTATCTATCCATAATACAGTATCTACATTATAGATCATTTAAATTAGTTGAATTATATCATTTATCATTGTGCTATAGATGTGAAAGATAATGTAGTGTAAAAAAAACTAATTGACAATGTTTTTTGTAGGAAAACCACGTCAACCTTGTGCACATAGAGTCCAGAAAATCCAAAAGACGCAACTCTGAGTTTGAAATCTTCGTGGACTGCGACAGCAACCACGAACAGCTGAATGAAATCATCCAGCTGCTGCGTAAGCATGTGAACATCGTGGATATGGAGCCTCCAGATAACTCCTGTCTGCTTGAGGAAGGTAGGCAAGCAATGAATGAAACGCTGCAGACAGACAGACAGCCTTTTATGATCCTCATTACAATATCCTATATCACCTGATTTATTTTTTTCTTTTCAGATATGGATAATGTTCCTTGGTTCCCAAAGAAAATTGCAGACTTGGACAAGTGTGCTAACCGCGTTCTGATGTACGGCTCAGATTTGGATGCTGATCATCCGGTATGTAGGGAACGAATAAACCTGCTCTGTAGGTGTTGACTAAACATGTAAACTCCTTAAGTTTACAGCATTCTCATATTCTTGTATGTTTTTCTCGATCAGGGTTTCAAGGACAACGTCTACCGGAAAAGAAGAAAGTACTTTGCTGATCTTGCCATGAGCTATAAACAGTGAGTGAAAAATTAAATATTTTGAATATTTCCAAAACATTCATTTTACAGTTTGTAATTTAAATTATTGTGCCTTGTTCCAGCGGGGATCCCATTCCTCGTATTGAGTTCACAGAGGAGGAGGTCAAGACTTGGGGTGTCGTATACAGGGAGCTCAACAAGCTGTACCCCACCCACGCCTGTCGGGAATACTTGAAGAACCTGCCTCTGCTGTCCAAACACTGTGAATGTCGGGAGGACAACATTCCTCAGCTGGAAGATGTCTCGCGCTTCCTCAGGGGTAGATTGCACTTCCTCAATAAAACACGTTTCTTGTCACTTCAAATACAAAATCAGGAACGTAATTGTCTTTGAATTGTTTCAGTTTTGTAAGTTCTACTTTAAGGTCCCTCATGCAGGACCATCATTACAAACACATGTTTCACGGCCAAGCTTTGTTCAAACCCACAGAACTTTATTTTAAATTCTAGATAAGATCCTAAGGTTTCTAAAGATACCAAATATGCTTAATTACGGCATCATATGTATAAAATCATGCACAAACTATCTAGATTTTTTTCCATTTGATGTAATGGTGCAGTGATAAAAAAAATGGTGCTTTGGGTTTGAATATGTCACTCAATATAAGCAGCTATAGCTTCAATGAAGTGTTGGAACGAGCAGATACAGAATATATATGTGACGTAAGGGGAAACTCAGGGAGCAAGGGAGATAAGTCACTCATGTGTGTTTTCCAATGCCTTATCTTCTCAGAACGCACTGGATTTACCATCAGGCCTGTGGCGGGCTACCTGTCCCCCCGAGACTTCTTAGCTGGTTTGGCCTTCCGTGTTTTCCACTGTACCCAGTACGTGCGCCACAGCTCTGACCCCTTATACACCCCAGAGCCGTAAGTAAAGTCACACTAAATTAAGAAAAGCGGCATTGATGAACAGCAATGCTCATATAAAGCTACGGGCCCTAACATCCTGCTGTCTTTCATCATGTAGGGACACATGCCATGAGCTGCTGGGACACGTCCCGCTGCTCGCAGAGCCGAGCTTCGCCCAGTTTTCTCAGGAGATTGGCCTTGCATCACTTGGAGCCTCTGATGACTCAGTCCAGAAACTGGCCACAGTAAGTGATGCTGCTGCCCAGGAGGATTTAGCCAAATCAATTCAAGGAATATATTTTAAAATTTAAGGATCAGAGTAATCATTTTTTTTCTGTTTTACTTAATCCTGTGTTTCAGTGCTATTTCTTTACGGTGGAGTTTGGCCTATGCAAACAGGAAGGGAAGCTACGAGCGTATGGGGCAGGGCTGCTGTCCTCCATCAGTGAACTTAAGGTAATGGCAGTTTAAAGGGATCCTACAGTGGGAAAAGCAGTTGATAATGGAAGTAGATGATTTCTTTTATAGAAGCCAAATATTTATTTAAGAGAGGAAAATATAAGTCAATTGGCATATTTGACCAAAAATACAAATCTGTAACAAATTATTTGTAATGTAATGTTAATCAAATGAGCCAAGTTTATGCAAGTTTATGCAGAATGTGTGCCAGTGTTTACATACAACATTTGCACCTTCTTTATTATGTTTTTTCTCTTACCCACAGCATGCACTCTCTGGTAATGCAAGGATAATGCCTTTTGACCCCAAAGTTACATCCAAACAAGAATGCATCATCACAACATTTCAAGACGTCTACTTTGTGTCAGACAGCTTTGAGGAGGCCAAAGTCAAGATGAGGTGAGTGACATCTAGTTGAAAAATATGTATAAATACAGTAGTTATGCTTTAGTTCAATGGTAATATAATTGCCACTGTAATTAATGTTGAACTTTATCTGAAAGCTTTATCTTTATCTTCATTTCAGGGAGTTTGCCAAGACCATCAAGCGTCCCTTCACGGTCCGATACAACCCCTACACCCAGAGTGTGGATGTGCTAAAAGATACTCCCAGCATCAACAGTGTGGTGGAGGAGCTTCGACATGAGCTGGACATCGTCGGCGACGCCCTCAGCCGGCTTAACAAGCAGCTGGGTGTCTGACTGCCCGAGATCCAGCTCCAGTTATCCACTTACAGTCCGTCAAAGCTTGCCATGTCCATCCCCCAGCACTGCTGTAGAGATACTGCTTGTAGCTTGCCCTTCGTCAGTACTATGAATGTGCATTGCTTTTGGCAAAACGCCCCATTGTTCCCACTGTACAGTATGTAGGCTTTGTACAATTTACTGAGACACGTTGGGTTTAGCCATCGATATTAGTAAACTGAACAAACCCAAGGGACTGTTTAACCCGAGACACTGCTTTGCTTCAATTATACTTGGCTGAATTGGCTTCTATATTGCATCAAGCAGATTGTGCGCTTTCAGGGTACGTAACAGCCGTGGTTAACTGTCCATGGTAAAATATCCCCAGCTATTACAAACTCTGAAGTGCTCCGTCCCCATATTGTTAAAGCTACTGTTGTATATGATCATGTGAAAGTTTTTTGTAATTCATTTCATCGTTATTATTCTTCCTGTTTAATTCTCCACACTTCAGTATGAAATGTACCTTGTTTGTATTCATCTGGTGTATGTATCATGTTCCTTTTTGTGCACTGTTGCTGGAGTTTATGAAGGTGAATATTGGTATTGTGAGAATGTTTTCATGACTGATTGTGACAGAATTGGTACATGTACCCTGTTTCATTTTACAGTGATGTTCAAAAATACCTCCTCTTGAAGTGAAATATAATTGTAGTACTCCTAAAAACACAACAAAACATTATTTTTCTACTGTAAAGAAATGTAGACTATGAGTAGACTATGTATCGAATTATAAAAAAAAATAAAATAAAATGTGCATTGTGGTTTCACTATGTGTCTTATGGTCTGGTCTAAGTATCTATTGTATTATTACCGTTTCCTATCCTTATAGCGGTGGTTTGGTTATGGAAACTGAGGTTGGAATCAGGATGATGCTGCTGCTGCTGCTGATGATGATAATAATAATAGGAATGGTGATGATATGACGACCATGATGATGATGATTATATTAAGGTGACAGTTCTGTCTCATCTCAACTTTACTCTGAATGTTGAATGAATAATTATCCCCAAGGGCCTGAGAGCCACGTCACCTTACCAAGACTACTTAATCAAAAACTCTATTTAAAATGGCTTGAAATAACCTCACTCAACGCTGTAGAAAGACACCGGTTCAACATCAAAACCTAATCAATTGCTTCTTGGCCCAAGTCCTATCTTTCCACCAAATTTCATGGGAATCCGCTCCTAAGTTTTTGAGACATCCTGCTGACAAACTAGCCTACAGGGGGCGAAAACAACCTTCTGGTCAGAGGGAGCAACTGCTTCACGACACTGTCGTAAAGCGTATTGGCTAGTAGTGGCTACCAGGCGAGGTAATCCATGGAAACGAGTCCCCGGACAGAGTTTTGTTTACACGCGTGGGTAAGTTTACTACATAACATGATAACTTAATGTGTTATTAGCTTATGCGTGTAGTTTAATACATAATAATAATAATCTCAGATACTCACCACCAGAAGAGTGACAGTTCACGTGCGAACGTTAACTTTAACTTAGCGTTTTGCTAGCCAGCGAGCAAACTAGCATAAACAGTGCAGCGACAACAAACTTCCGTTAACATTAGCAAACTGAACATTAGCAGTGTTAGCCTGTACATGCATATTTGTGAACATACAGGGAGCCAACAGCTACGGCCAGCTGGGACAGGGACATGTGGAGGACCTGTCGGTGCCCGGGCTGTCGGACACCGCGGCTCTTCATGACACAGCGGTCCGGGTTGTCAGTGGAGGCGGAGGGCATTCCGTGGCTGTCACCGGTACTGTAGGTTCCCATGCTGCACTTTCACTTTATCACTGTTACTATAAAAAATGTCTGTCTCTGTCTGTGGTAACTGTGTTCAATAATGGAAACCAAGTCATAAAGTCTGGTAGAGAGACTGGACTCCCCCTCCTGGGTGAATTAATTATTGCTACATTTTAAATCATATCCAGAGTACAAACTTTCTAGGCTCTACATAAGCATTGCATCAGAAACTGGCCAGCCGTAATTTGGCCAAATGTGGAGTCAGAAGAGCAGAGTAATGTGGCTTTACGTTATTCTGTATCCCCCCCCCCCCAACTAGGCCTTTTAGAATTGTATGGATCACATATAACAATGTTTTCCTTTGTAAAAAGTAACTCTGTTACTTTCACTCAGAGTACATTTTAAGAAAAGCTACTATTTACTTTTACTTAAGTAGATTTTTACACTAGTGATTTTACCTTTACTTAAGTAAAATGTCAGCAAAGCAACTACTTCTACTTGAATAGAATTTTGTTGGTATTTTTTCCACCCCTGGTTGATGATTTGTGTGATTTATGTGGTGGGTTTTGTACTGCACAGAGAATGGAGAGGTGTTTGTGTGTGGACAGAATCACAGAGGACAGCTGGGACTTGGCCACACCGCAGACGTCTCTACGCTTCACCTCTGTCCTCACCTGAGTCAGAGGGTCACAAATGTTTCCTGTGGTTGGGACTTCACTCTTCTTCTCACTGGTGAGCAGCTAACGCTAGGAAATGGTTCAGCGTTTACTAGGGCTGCCATATTATGTCCAGAAATATTTCTGATCTTCCAGTGGATCAGAAGTTTGATGGTGGAAAGTCATGTTCGATATTGTAAGTCTTCTGTTCACCTCACTGACACACAGCTTCCAAGACTCATTTACACAGTGAGATGCCCAATGTGATTTGTCCGAGTTGGTAAAAATGTATCAGTAATTCTCAAAAAATAAGATGCATATTTTGCTTTATCACAGGTGTGTGATAGACGTAAGTAATGACAGCACTTTGCTTGGTGGAATGCTTTTGCTTGTTTCACTTTTGAATCAGAAAGCAGCATTGGGAAAGCCACGTTTCTCCTCAGTTGAGCAGCATATTTGAGTTTGTAAGACAACAATACTTTCATATAATTGTTGAGTTGCAAGCTGCTTTTAAGTTTTGATATCGCATATCGCTGACACGGCAAGTTACTAGATTACCAAAGTTATTTTTTAAGTTATTAAGTGTGGAAAAAGTGGGTTATCACCACCCTGATTTAAATAAAATTTTAGAACTGCAAATGGACAGAACAGGGCATAATATTCATTTAATTAAAAAAGGTTGATAGTCAATTGCTGAAGGATTTAGATGAATATTATGTGGTCACAAATGGTTTGTGTTTTGACTTGAATTGTTTTCCACACTGACAGATTGTGGTCAAGTACTGGCATGTGGCTCCAATGCCTTTGGACAGCTGGGTGTGGGACAGACAATCACACACACTACAGATCTACTGGTTGTTGAGGTGAGTGCAGGGTACTCTGTTAAGTTTTTAAGGAATGCAATACAATATAGGTGTGATTTTGATGATTCGCCTCTGGAATGTGTGTAATAATACCTTTTATCTAATCAATCATGAGTGATCGAAACTACCTCAAACCACACTACTTCTTGACATGATTGGTGTCTTTGAAGCAGATGTCATTGTGCCGTCTTTCCTCCTCAGAGTCTGAAGGAGCGAGTGGTCAGTGTAGCAGCTGGACTTAGACACTCACTAGCTGTCACTGGTAAGTTTGCATTGTAAACCATCCTCAGTCTGTTTTCACTGGGCAGTCAAACCACAAAACCTTTTTTTCTGTTGTGGCTGAAGACTCAGGCTGTGTGTACCAGTGGGGTACAGGTCTCGCCAGTCACGCCAAGAGAGCGCTCAGTCCACTCCCCGTCCCTGCACACCTCAGCTCAAAGGTTCCCTCTCTGGTACCAGGTAACTCAAACTCCCACCAACACTGTGCAGCAAGATGTTTCATTGAAAGCTAAATTTTATAGGCCTTAGGGACATTTATGCTAACTCACTGTACATGTACTGATGAATGTGGCCAAAAAACTGTGCCCATGTTGCAGGTCTGGATCATGTGACATCACGCATAGTAGCTGCAGGCTCCTTACACTGTGTGTGCCTTACAGGTATGACATCATCAGTTATGACAGTCATTATGCTGCGTTCACATCATATCAACTTTACCGTAAATATGAGCTGCCAACTGAGAAAAAAACATAACAGAAAAAACATTCACCTCAGCCTGCTAATGGTAAGTGCCAGTAGGACATGTGAAAATTGTTTGTAGGCTCCGACGTCACATTTGCGTCACACAAGTCTGTCAACATAGGCTGCAAACATGGTGATTACCTTGGACTGCCACTGATGCCGGCAGTACAAGGCAATAAAAATTAAACTTATCAGTTATATTTACACTAATGCAATCAACTACTTACAAAACGTGAGCAGTATCTTCTGCAGTTCATTTCTGGTTGATTTTACATTCATAGATATAAATGATTTTGGTTGTGAGCGTTCCAACAAGTTCAACACATAAACTTGATGTCATCCTGTTCTTCCACTTCTTCCAATGTGGCGTGAACGCAGCATTAGGCACGGTCATACATCATGTCTGGCCTCCTTTGTGCCTTGTAACTACTTGACCGGTACCACTCTATAATTGCTCTACCTTTCTTCTGCTGCTACTGCTGGACAAAGAGTAATGTTGCTCTTGTGGTATTGTATGTGCAGGAGGGGGTGATTTGTTTCTGTGGGGAAGCAATAAGCACGGCCAGCTGACCGCCACAGAGTCCTTCTCCCCGTCTCCCACTCTTCTCAAGCGCTCACTCCTGGATGGAGAGAGAGTCACGCATGTGTGGAGTGGCTGGACACACATTGTTGCCAAAACAGGTGCGACATAATAATGCACATTATGTTGCTGAGTTATGCTGAGCAATTAATTAAACAGGATTCATAGGACAGATGCTGAACAAGATTATCCATTTCAGAGAGTGGGAGAGTTTTCACATGGGGCAGAGAGAATTACGGGCAGCTGGGCAGAACAGCAGCAACCAGCCAAAACCCAGAGCAACAGTCGGCTGGTCCATTGGTAGAAGCTGGCAGGCGGGAGGCTTGTCTCCCTGCTGAGGTTAAGGTTCTTTGTGGAGCAACACAGGTAAGACTTTCAGTGTTTCACAGTTCTGCAGATTGAATAACTTCAAGCCCACAAAACATGTTGTTAACGTATTGTTTATTTTATATAAGATTTATTTAACTGGCATAATTTACTGTTATGGGCTGACAATGTATTGATTATATTGTATTATATTGGCACAAATATATGAATATACAATTAGATGTATTGTGTGAGTAGAAAGTACAATGATGGGGATTTCTCCTTCTCCTTTACTGTATTTTGGCACTCTCACCTCTTCACCACTATAGCTGTCCTCCTCATTTTTAGCAGAACAGTTCTGCCTCAGTCCAGCAGGGGGAAGCAGACACCTACAACTGCAAAACACTTAAAACTGTAGCTGAAGGCTGTTTTATGCGAGGAGAAGCAGACAGTGCCGCTGAATGAGAGCCAGGCTTATCCAGAGTGGGCTCTTAATGATTTGCATCGCTATATCTAGTGTGTAAAGCACATACGCCCTGCCATTATCTTCCCCTAGAGAGAGAACCACTTGCATTTAGTCAAGGCAGAGGTCTCTTCTCCCATTGGAGCAATTATGAGTGAGTAGCACGGGATTGCTGCAGTTAACCTGTAGTCTAAATAGCAGCTGGGAGGTAGGAGATCCTTGCCAATAAAGCAGATGTCAGGGACAGGCAAGGGCGAGCACTGGATCATTCTTCCACCGAATACAGATCATTGCGGCAGCGCTGGCGTATATAAAGGCATAGTCACCTTGTGCACGTAAAGCGAAAGGCAAGATGGATTAGCTGAGTGGACTATGAATCTCTCAGCCCTCCCCACCATGTTAGTTCTCCTAACATGCACACACAGACTCACCCACAGAGTCAATATTTAGTAAACTGTCACATTTTTATGAGGCCTATGAAGATTGTTGCCGTAATAAATTATGACCTGCCAGTGGTTCAGAAATCGATGGGTCTTTATCTATTCATGGCTTGCCACAGCTGCCTGCTATATCAAAGTTATGAAGGGAGGAATGAACAGTCTGGTCCATATTAGCTATAGGCTATATTAGCTAGGCTATATAAAATCCAATGACTTTTATTGCTGGTAAGAAAGCTATAGCAATCTAGAGCGTCATCTAGAGAAGTGTGTCTCAGTGTTTTTACTCTTGTTTGAGCTTAAGAGATTTCAGGATCAGCATTTAAATTTGACCTCCAATAATGTTGGCTTTTCCTTAGCAGTTGCTGAAAAAAAAAAAAAAAAACGGTCCACTGAAAAAAGCATTAAATTGTAAAAGGGTTTGGTCAGCAAAGGCAGGGCACACGCAGCCATGCTGAGATAGTTGCATTAACTCCTCAGGACAGCCCAGCAGGGTGCTTTAGCCTTCGTGATGGAGCCGGCGTTTCTCCTACAGTTTTCTGCTGCGCTTTTTGATGATGCAGTATATAGCGAGGGATGGTGTATTGAGGGTGACTAAGATGATTAGATATGAAAACATCGTCAATATAGTTTGCGCTTGCTGCACTCGTGTGACTAATAGCAGTTGGATAAAAGCTGGATGACTACATCCAGCCACATGTCACTTTATATTTCAGTTTGAGAGCAGGGCAGATTGAGGGGTAATCGGTATCATGTTATCTGTGTTATGTGTTAGTAATTCTTTAACTCGGCTGTCTGATTTCAGCATACATTTGTTAACACCTTTATTCAATTTCATTTTGTTTCCAGATTGCTTGTGGATCTGAACATAACCTTGCCATTGTAGGTGAGTGTATAGGTTTTTCCTTTCTAAAAACCTCCTTGTGTACTTTTTCTTATCTTTTTCTACTCCGTTTGCTTCTGTATGTGTTTTTTTATATGTCCACTACCACAAATCTATGATGTTGGGAGAAAAAAGGCGGAGGAAATAAAGTCTGACAACGTAATATAACAGCATTGGAAAGCTACATAGAGAGGGAGAGGTTTCTGGGAAATGGAGCAGAAACATTGAGAGCCTATTGGTTTCAGTAAGTGGAAGTGACTGAAACAAGAGACACCATTTTTGGCCCCGCATGACTCTGGTCCTGAGTACCTAAATGGCTTGGGAATACACAGATGTCAGGACAAACTATTTTACGTGACCCTCCTCACTATACCATAGGTTTAGCAAGGGACCTGTCTACTACTTTACAGTTTAACATCAGTGTGAAATATTAATCCTTCTGGTGATGCTTATGAGGATTTCTGAGGTCAGCTCATTGCTCTGTGGCCTTTGCTTCAGGAAGTAATTACAGCACAGTTAGATGGGTATCATTGACAGAAGCAATTACCCGAACAGGCCTGTAAAAGAGCTGAATTGACCACACACACATTTATAGGCATGTTTTTCCAGTTGAGTGTTTGGAGAACAGTCTTCCTTTATCCCTATAAGAACAGAACACAGCCAACACGGTCACACACACCTGTAAAATAATATTAAACAAACACTGACATGTTTGAGTATTTGTGATTGTTGTTCAGATTTCCAAAGAGATCAGATTGCTCTATTTGCTCTCTAGGCTTGCCAAAAGTCCTTTTCTTCTCCTGGTTTGCCATAGTCACCAGCTAGCACTCTAAAAACATTTTGGAAGTAAAATCTCTTGCATTAAATTTTGAACGCTGACCCAGTTTTCAACATCAGCGTCTGTATGAATAGCGCAGAAGAAGATTGGAACATGTTTTGAGGAGCATGGGGTCCCATTAGAGTGGAGTTGCTGGAGATTGCTACAAGCAACTGGCCATCCACTTCCAGTGTCCTGACCAATTTAACCAATTTACTGAGTATGCCATTACATTTGGGAAATTACCGATGCAGACTCTGTCCCTCACAATGACAATTCTCACGAGGCGCTGTGCTTTCCTCTCACTCTGTTAAGGGATGAGGAAACAGAACCAGTAAAGGCAGCGCTCATGTGAACCTCCTGCACCTTGCTCCTCTGCCATGCTCTCCTCCTCCTCTCCTCCTGTCTTGAGCATGGTGGCAGGAGCAATGAAATAGCAAAACAGGATTGGAAGCAGAGACCTGAGTGCTGCTATTTCGGGTGCTGAAGTAGGTCAGGCGGAAAGGAACGGAGAGCATTGCACGCTGCTTGTGGGAAGATATCTGTTGCTGCTGCCTGCTCAGCCCTTGCTCATTTACACCTGAGGAAGTTCTGCTCACGTATGAAATTCAACTGGCCATCCAACCTTGAGAAAGTTCTTTTTCAGTGTGAATGTGAGCTCGTCGGACATTGTTATAATGGGAAAGGTCTTAGATCAGATCTTATTCCACCTGTACTGGAGGCATGGTGTAAGTCAGGGGACACGTGTGAAACGGCACCTCCTGCAAATTATGCCGCTCTATTATTGTTAATCAGGCGTGAAATTTTAAACTGTCGAATGTAGAACCCAGAGAGTGGTTTTGTTTACAAGGAAATGGCTTTTGGTGTGAGTGTCTTGATTTTCATCCCTTTGTTGTACAGAATATTGTGCAGGCACTTTGTTTCCATGGAAACACTGATGTGCTGTATACCAGTCAGTGTGTCCATGAATTAAGCTCAGCACCAAAACAAGGCTTTTTTTTTCACAGACAAAAGACTTCAGTACATAAAGTTCATTTACCAATGGGAACCAGGATGTTTATTGAATTATTTTCATAAAGGCATTACATTCCAATTCCAAATACATGTAAGGTGTTTTTGTAAAGACTGGGCCTGTGTGTGTGCATGTAATGCATAAGCCACGGCTGGCAGAATGTCACACCGACATAAGCTGCTGGCGTGACATCTTGGTCTGGTAAGTGGCGAAAGCATATGTGTCTGTTGGCGAACCCAAAGCTTTTGATACCGCTGATTTCAGAGAGGAGCTAGAAAGAAGAAAGAGAATGAAATCCCTCGATGAAATAAATGAAAAGATGGCATAAAAGAAACACAACTGTGGGATGGGGATAGCTTGAAGATGTGTTACCCTTGAGAAAGCAAGCTCGCTTCTGTTGCCATGGCAATGGAACCTATTAGGTAACTGTGTTGCCATGGCACGTGTCTCCTCGGTGATGCAGACCTGACCACACCCACCAACAAGCTCACCAGCTGTGAAGAGCAGGGAAGCTTTGTTGCTGGCTGAGAGTCAGTGTTAGGAACAGAGAGGCTGTATGTGTGATTGCGTGCAGCCTGTTTAGAGGTTTTTTGGTTGTTTTTTTTGCACCCTACCTTTTTTCTATAGGCTGCTATTTTAGCCGACACGGTACAATGCTGCAGATATACTGCATACTGTATTCTCTATACTGTAAGCTCCACTGACCAATGTCTCTCTTTTTCAGGGGGTTGTCTCTTCTCGTGGGGCTGGAACGAACATGGCATGTGTGGAGATGGTTCACAGGCCGATGTCGTCCAGCCGCAGCTCATTTCAGGTCTCAGACCTCTTCTCATCGGCTGTGGAGCCGGTCACTCTGTGGCAGTGTGTGCAGTGAAGGCTGATTGAAGACAAAACTCTGCAGCAAACACTCCAGTAACTTTGGAGCAGGAGAGCAAGCATTTATTAAACATGTGACTGTCAGAGAGATGAGAAGTTTATTTTGAGAAGGAAAGACTTTGTGAGAAATGTGTGAATGAATACATTTCTGAACGATTTAAAGCTTGTCATTGCACTTAGCAAAACCCACATGCTCCACATGAACTCTAAGGTTAATCTAAGGTTTTAAGTGCCTTTGAATATAACTCTCACCTTCTGATAAGCTATCTGAGCTCCTTGAGCAGCACTGTGTTCAAACTGTAATGGTCATAAATATTGTTCTGGGGTTTGGATACAGGTTGAGTTATGGTTCATGTGGACAGAGGCCATCATTTCCCTGACCAGCCCGTCAGTTTGATGGACATGATTTGGGGGGCGGCTTTGCAGGACATGGCCATGCCTATGGCCGCCTGTCCACCTGCCATGCTTGTCTTCCCACTGAATAAAGCCGTTATGGATTGTGTGAAAGATGGGCTAGACTGGTGCTATAGCTCCATCTTCCCATGTCAGGGGTTTTATTGCTGTGATCTTGAGCGTCAGGAGGCACTCAATCTCTGAAGGATCCATACTTGATACTGAAATTGTCACGGTCATCTAATGATTCACCACTTAAGAATTAAGTGCAGTATTTATCTTTGCCTACTGTCCATCACATATTTATATTCTTGCATGCTATTTCATATTCTATGAGGTTGTCATATTGTCATATGTGCACATGAGGGTAAGAAGCAATGTTAGGATTCAGAATGGCTCATTGATGTTATTTTTGCATTGAACTATGTTATGCTTTTTTATATAAAAGTTAGATTTTATTATATAAAATTTATGCAAATTGTTTATGGATAACATCAATGTCACATAAATTATGCTTTTGAAAATTAAATTAAGGCATTCTTTTTAGCTAGATTAGTTTGAAAAAATAAATCAACACTCACTGAAAAATGATCATTTCTGTGTTTTTTTTATTTATCACTATTTATTGTACAAGCCTGAACTGTATTGGTCAGAAAAGACACAAAAAAAATCCCTAAACAACAAACCAATCAAAATGATCACTGAACACCTTATTGAGATAACTAACCACAAAATGCATGGTGTTCAAAACACACACTCTGAAGTCTCACTAAACGGCACACAGTCGCCTAACTGTTAAGTTATTGATTCCAGTAATGATAATAGCTGCTGTTTATTTCCATGTTGGACAATGACCAGCACAGAGTTCCCCCATTTGTGCTCAGTTCCATTGGCAGAGCCAGATCTGCTGTACCTGGCTGCACGCAGATCTCAACAGGTTGTTGGCAGTGTGTTTGCAGTGGTTTGATAAAAAGTTGGTCCCTTTCCACTGGAGTAACTTTTTCTGCACAAAATATGAAGTTGTACTTTGTAACCAATGGCTGTCCTTTTAGTTTTTGATCAGGCATGCCCATTGCTTGCCTTCAGATACTGATGCATTTGGGGGTCTGTGCTTTTTGAATATCTCATGATATGATCATGGCTCCTTTCAATGGTTATGTGACTGATTACTACTTAAAATGAAAATTACATTAGCTCACCATGTTGATTAAACTATATTACTGGAATGGTATAAGGGATTTGTATAACAGAGGCACTTGTCCAGTGTGATGTGTATAAAGTTTGGCATTGGTTAGTATTACCAATTTGCAGAAAAAGTGCAGAAAAAGAAGAATATGTCAATTCCATATGATTGTCAGTTGAAAATGTACCGCAGAATAATTCCAGTATCTGAGCTATGATATCTGAGCTATGATATGAGATAATGTAACTTGAGCTATCAGTTATTCAAAGTACAGATACATTTGTAGATATATCAACATTAAAATAATGTTGAATATCAAATATTCTCTGAATAAGCCCCAAATAGGATTTGCTTAACCGAGATTTGTTTACCAATTCATAACAGCAAACGTAGCCATTTTAATGCCTCATTAATACAGGTATAAGGTAAGAGTGGTGTTTTTGAAGTATGAACTTCTTTCTTTTTTGTGGACGTTATCTCTTTTGGATGCCTGAAAACATATCAAAAGAATGTTAAAGTTCACTGGTGCAAAACAGTGCAAAAGGCTATTCAGATGTGACCATGACAGTGCAAAGTTAACGACTTGTTTTCATCTGTTTAGTTTGCTGACATGACAAGTGACAAGTTTTTGCTGGGAGTGATAAAATCGGAGCAACATTTTTTTTTCAACAGAAGCACACAGATATTTGATGATCACTCAAAAAACATTGGTATACACAACTTGAGCACACAAAAGCGTATTTACAGCACTGGCACACACCAAAAATAGGCACACAAATTACAACACAGTAACCAGTCACAGATACTGAGCTACATAAGGCTTGACAACAAAACTTCCTCAGTGCTACATCTATGCTGAGTTTGTGATGTACAGGTTGTCACTGTCACACCCATTCAAAAATACTAAGTAATACACACAACAAAGCTACAGGACTATCAGGTGGGGGATGGGCCATTATGGGTCATACACATAGTGGTTGGTACACCATGGTTCATAACACAAACTGATTCTGCTGGTTGTCTGCTCCGGTGCTGTCGCTGGGTCTCTATAAACATATAAAAAAACAATAACACAAAAAGTAAATTATTACACAAAGTATGTATAATGGCGGAAATGATGGCGATGACAGGTACCTCTGAAGTGCGGGGGGTGATGAAATGACACTAGCTTTGAGAGTAAAGAAAATGTGCTCCGTTAGTTCCTCATGGTAAACGACAAGTTTACCATGTATTTCCCATGCTTAGCCAAGGCATCAGACGAAGATGTACTGTCTGTGTGCAGAGGTTGGATTCTGAGTAGGTTAATCAACATGCCCAACATGCTGTTTTACAGGTTAATGTTCAGTAGTTCAGTCATTGTCATGCGTTTGTGTACTTTGCATCATGCTCTCACAGTCACCTCGTTTTTAAGCTCTCTTTGACCCGAACACAAGTAGATAAAGGGCCAAACAGCTGCTGAATGCACTAGCTTTAAGCTAGTGGAAAAGGAAAGATGTGTATGCATGTGCTGTTGAATAAAAACGGAGTCTAAACGCTCATTGTGTACAAAATTTATTTCATGCAAGGACTTTTATTTACATATGTTATTTGAATACTTTTCTGTTGCATAAATGTAAAATACATGCATTTACCTTTCCCCAAGTAGACCCACATCCCATACTGTATCGTATTGTACTTTTTTTTTCACTTGAATTGCATTAAGTATGAGCATATAATTCACCTGCATCTCTTTACATCAAATCTTCACAAGGGTTTTTAAGTGTCCATTAATTACCACAGCAAGAGACATGACTGGAAATGTAAAATGTAAAACTCTGCTCAAATAGAATAAAAAAAAACGTATATGAGTTACTATACCTATATTTTCTAGAAATTAACACTTCTGAATTGGTCAACTTAAAATTTGTTAAAGTGCCCTGAAAATTTTGTGCATAAGTAGTGGGACAATATCACTACATGTAACAGTATTGATATGTTAAATCAATACACATATACTAAATACATACTGTAGGAGTCATCATGACATCTCTGGTAGACCATAAGTCGATATATTTTTGGCTCTGTAGAGTTGCAGAGTTTGTCCCCTTTAATAACATTTTGTGCTGTATCATACAAAATCTTTCTAAAGTTGGGGACTATTAATTCAGTAGTTTCAGCTGTCGTTTGCTTGGAGCTGTGTATCCCCTAAACTTAAATCCTAATAACTGCTAGATGCCTATGATCACTGCTTTATTGTAGCTATAATAACCAAGAGAGCATTCTTTACTGTGATTAAGGGTACGATGGTAATGCAACAGGTACGAGGCGCACCTTATACAATAAAGCTTTCGTTACACTGTTATGAGCATGATATTAAGTGTATTGATGCTACAATGTGAGCACTTATGTTATCTCATGTCAATTTATTACTCACTTTTACTTTGCCTCACCAGGTTTGAAGGCACCGTAGTTATATAATAGATGAGTCTAGCCTTAATTTAGGCATCACAGCAATAACAGAAGTTGCTGCAGACTATTGATGCGGTTTAAAAACTCATAACTACCACTAAATATATTTGTATAAAAATTATTTATGCTCATAACAGCATTAGTTGGCTTTATGACAAAGAATTCAAGTTAAATCACACTATTTTAGTTGGGAGGCCCCAGTCAAATAAATACAAGAAAATAAATATATGAATTTGGGGAAAGGCAAAGAATGGCAGCTACATAAAAACCTCTGCTATGACTGAGTCTCTTGTTGTAAAGCTGTTTCAATATGCATAAAAATGAAGAAGCTTTTGAAAGAAAAAAGATTTTTCTTACAGGTACTGCGATACAGTTAGCTTCTTGTTGAACATAATTTCTCATGCAGTTCATGCAAATGAACAAACAGTTTTAGTTCTGTTGACATTAGATTCATCACTAGTATCATAGGAATCGTCATCATTTCCATATTGCATCAGACATTAGAACATCATGCTCAAAAAATTTGAATAGCCACTCAGATAATATTAAGTCTTGTCTGGGTTGCACTTTCGGAATTATAACGTCTCTACTTTGCAACGTACAAAGCACTTAAGAGTTCCCTTAACAGCTGGCAATGGTACCTTTTAGATATGTTTAAAAGCCATAGATTGTGAATGTCCAGCATATTATTAGCAGGGGTTACATCTTATGAAATTGTTTTCTTTCACAAGTTTTTAAAAAGCAGATGAGATAAAAGTTATTGGCAGAGAGTATGAGAGATCAAAAGCAACAGAGCAACAGGCAATGATGTAAACGCAGGTAAAGAGTGGGGAGTAGCCCGTGGTAAGAGTAGAACAGTGCTTTGTCTGCAACTGAGGTGACCCATGCAGAGTGGCATGTGCCAATGTATTCTAGTCTAGTATATGATGACACACCCAAGGAGAACACTTGGGAAGTTTGACAGTTTAGATACAGTTTTCCAGAAAAGAAAAATGAAAAAAAGCAGGAGCGAAGGCAAGTGTAAAGCAAAATCTGACAGGAAAGATAAAAGGAAGAGTGTGAACAGGCCTTCCAATGGCATTGTGTCTGCTACTCAACCATGCTACATAATGGATGGGATGGGAGAATGTGAGTGCTGCATTAGACAGGGTGGGCTGCAGGGCAGGGCGGACACTGAGGACACTCCAGAGGCATCCCCGCTCATGCCAGACATGCTGTTAAGGCTCCAAGGCTTTTCATAACCTTCGGTTGAAAAACAGAGAACGTTCTGAGTACACTGCAGCGCTGAATCCATGACAAAATGTTTTGGTGTTCCTCATTGATATGCTACACCTGTTGCTTTCTTGTTTTTGTCTCCAAAGAAACAGGTCAACACAGACTTCAGACAGATCATTATTCTCCATGCGTTGAGTGCATCAGGAGTACAACAGCATGCACCGGGTGGTATTGGAATGGTTTGGAGTATAACACTGTAAAAGACTTGGTAGGCACCTCAGGCAGGGAATGTATTGTCAGCTTTATGCCAGCTAGATGTGCTTGTTGCACATAGAGCCAAGGCTGGAGACTAACTTTTTAGAGGATTTTTTTGTAAAATCTTTTGTACATTACTATTACAAAGTAAACAAAATGTTCAACCCTGTTGTTTTCAATGTAAGAATCGATGATGGAATTTGGTTCGTCATAATAATGCAATTTGACTTTAGCCTTCCTCCGTTTGTGTTGTGCTCCTTCACCATACTGATAACACCCACCAGCAAGACACTTCATGCACCATTATGCTCAAGACCAACGTACTCATAGTCAGGATTCCGCATGATATTTATCATTAAAACACATATACATACATGGTACACGCATAGCACGTAAATACTTTCTCAGGCAGTTAAGACAACACATTCTAGATCATATAAAACTCTGAAAATAGTTTTCTTACTCGTAAATAAATAGGGGTATGCAATATGCATGGTATCAAAAAATATATTATGTAGATGTGGACAATTATTACTGACAATAGTGGTGATTGTGCTTGGGCTTAATTAACAGATGTTATCGTGACTTGGAATTTATACAATACCCAAGGGGATGAGTGAAGAGAAGCGGCTGTTGTGGAGGTGGGTGAAGGTTGTAAGAGGTTTGTAGTTGTGTGTGTGTGTGTGTGGCTGTGATTAATTGAGGTGTTAAGAAGGAAAAGAACATAGCATGTCTGTTGTCTATGGTGTCAGTGTCTTACGGGGGCCTGTGATTGGCTGTTACTGTACGTACCCCTCCTCACTCTTCCCCCTGTGTGGTTGGGGCGTTCAGCAGTGGTGACCAGGAAGCAGGGCCGCTCTCTCTCACTGGGGCTGAAGATTTCCTCAGGAGATATGGCCTGGTCTATATGAGGGCAATCTTCATTGGCCAGAGCTGCGTTAGCTGCCTCACCGTTCAGTTTGGAATCTTAAGACAATGGGAAACACAAAAAAAATCTTCTGGTTTAATATCTAAGAATGCCAGAGCTAGAGGGATTGGTCTGTCGCACTTGTGGACACCTGGGGGTCCATGAAACATAGTTAGTGGTAGTACAGATAGTATTTCAGCAAGGTGTGTGGGATGGGATTGACATGACAGAAGTATGTTACTCCTAAATCGCCTCGATAACACAAAACAAAAACAAAAAAACATGCACACACACAGAAAAAACTATCCCTATATTACAAGAAATCACAATGTCAATCTCTTAATTATATCATCTGTAAGTACCGGCTGAATTTCTTTTTTTCCCCCCACAATTTAAGTAATAAGATTTTTGTCTCAATTGTTGTTTGTTGCCATGTGTGTCAGCATGTACTGTATCACATATGTATATGTATCACATGTACTATATCAGTTGTCGATATGTCTTCGCACCAATACCACCAAGACAAATTCCTGTACATTTCTTGTACTTGTACCAATCAAGTGATTCTGATGTCTTCTTACATGTTCTTAGCATTACAATATATGACAATAACACCAACTCTCAGTTAGTCTTAAGAGAAAGGATGGGTGAGTCAGTTAAGAATTGCAAAATCAATAGCAGGATCACTCATGGTCTCCCTCAATCTCTCTATTCTCCCATCCAGTGTCAAATAAGCTTCTCATCACATATTTTATCGATTCTTCAGTGGGAATCTCATTTGTTTAATCTCATGCCTGAATCGTCTGGTTGAACTACTAAGTGGGAACAGATAAACAATGAAATGGCTGAATAGTGTTATGACTGCATCAGGAGATAAGGACAGTGGAGTGATGAGGCAATGATATATATCAGCATATATTGGTTATATATGAGGATGTTTTCTTTTGTTTCTTACCTTGAAACTTTATCTCGAAAACGTCGTCATGGGCTAGGGGGCTCGGTTGTTGTGAACTGATGCTTGACTTACAGTAGTTTGGAGAACCTGGTTGGGGGGCCCGAGGGATATGCCTATTTTTTTTCTTTGGTAGTTTCTGTTTCGCCATGGCCAGGGAGTAATACATTCCAAAGTTGTTGACAATCACAGGGACGGGCATGGCGATGGTCAGCACACCCGCCAGGGCGCACAAGGCTCCAACCAGCATGCCGGAGGTCGTCTGAGGGTACATGTCTCCGTAGCCGAGGGTAGTCATCGTCACCACAGCCCACCAGAATCCAATGGGGATGTTCTTGAAGTGCGTGTGGTCACTGGCTCGAGGGTCGTTGGGATTAGCTCCGATTCGTTCAGCGTAGTAGATCATAGTGGCAAAGATGAGGACACCGAGAGCGAGGAAGATGATGAGAAGCAGGAACTCGTTAGTGCTGGCCCTCAATGTGTGGCCCAGCACCCTCAGCCCCACAAAGTGACGGGTCAGCTTGAAGATACGCAGGATCCGCACGAAGCGCACCACTCTCAGGAAACCCAGCACGTCCTTAGCTGCCTTGGAGGAGAGCCCACTGAGGCCCACCTCCAGGTAGAAGGGCAGGATGGCCACGAAGTCGATGATGTTTAGGGCATTCCGGATGAAGTCAAGTTTATTTGGACAGAAAGTTATTCGCATTAGAAACTCAAAAGTGAACCACACCACACAAACGCCTTCAATGTAGGTGAGGTAGGCCACGGTCTCGACTTCCGGGTACACATGCTCCACCGTCACGTTGTCCACCAGCTCCAGCTCGGTGCGGTTGATGATGGGGTTGAAGGCCTCATGGGTCTCCAGACAGAAGGTGGTGATGGACACCAGAATAAAGAAGAGCGAGGCAAGAGCCACCCACTGGGCAGGAAATATGTAGGGTGCAGGAGGAGGGAGAGAGGAATGGGGGGAAGGGAGGGGGGTGAGGGAGAAGGACAGAGAGGAGAATGAGCACAGTAATACATGCAATGTAATCAAGCTCAACGGCCCAGCAACCATTCATAGCAAGACTCAATGCAATTCAATCTATTGTCTGAGACTATGGCGTCTGGTTTGACAATAACAATGGCACTGACTCTCTCTCTCTCTCTCTGTCTCCACTCTCTCCCTGTATGTATGTGTGTGTGTCTTAATTCGGTAGTGTCACTGTAAAAGGGAGAATCAATGTGAGCCCGCTATTCTTGCTTGGGCCTCTGTTCCCTCTGCTGTATCTCAAGGTCACGGCATGTTTCAAGGGTGTGCTACACTCAGAATTACAAAGAGCCGGCAGCAGGCGGGTCATTAGTGCCGACCCACACGACTAAATTTAGCTGGAGTTCTCCTCTTCAGCACTGTTACTACAGCAGGTCTTCCCTACACAAGGTCATACTGTCCAGATGATCAACTCTTGGGAATCAGTGTGAGCTGAGGCTGTTTGGACAGATGCTGCACTCCTTTTATGAGAAACCTATATTTCCCTTAATGGCAGAAGAGTACCGTAGCCTTCATTATGTATTGATTAGATGATCACATTTCATTGCATTTAGGTTCTGGTACGCCTGATGTATACATCACTGGTATATAGAGAGATATATAATATTCTCTCTTGGGTATTGATTGCAACCCTGTCCCCATGTTATCATCCTCCGATCCTGCTGGTTTACAGTATATATTACCATTCATGCATTTTATTTTGAATATCGTCGCAGTAAAAACGGCAAAAAAAAGGCAACTTTTCAGAAACTCAGAAAAAAAGCCTTGTTTTCAGCTTGACCACCATGCATTTTTCTTTCATTTTTATCCAATGAAGTTTGAAACATTTCCATCAGACAGAAGGGGTGTAGAATTTTCTCAACCCATGGAGGAGCATGTAGTCCTTCAACTCCATTTAAAATATGAAAATTACCAAGATTGGCGTTACGAGGAGTAGCGATATGAAAAAACAGGCATATTTTCATTGTAATCTAGGGTCAGTAGGTCACTGTTTGTAGACAAAGAAACAGACAAGCAGGAGAAATCTACTTGATCGTCCTATGAATCTCACAAGTTAGAGCAATAGCAGTTTGCTCATGCATGACGATGTCCTAATGAGTGCTAGTGCAGACCTTTAGTGCTTCTCTGCCAGTGTGGAGCATTGTAAGTAGACAAGAAGACTAATGAACGACATCAGGGAAGTGAGCTGGAGTGGGGCATGTTGGGGCATGAGGGAGCGGCTTATGTTCCACTGAGCGAAGGAAACACAGGCTCAGTCAAGTCCATGGACCACGTCTTGCTAAGGCAGGCACATGAGATGGAAAACAGACACTCATCATGACATCCCATCATTGGCAATTCATCGCATTGTGCTGAGGAAATCACTATTGCTTATGAATGTCTGTTTCCCATCCAGCTATTCCAATGGTCCAGAGGGAAACTGTGTGTTGGCAGTATCTATAGTACACTGAGTTCTGTTCTGTCAGCAGCCTGTCCATTTTGTTCAATGGAGCCAACATTACTGTTCACCTTCTGCATATTAACATCGTTTTTCAAATGCAACGATCATTTCCACACTGTAATATGTTAATTGTTTTGTATATATTTTTTATTTACATTCAGTAGCTGGAAATGTGCATCTTTCAAATGTACATCCATATCCATTCGCAAGAGAGATCAAAAACAGATCAAACACACCACACCACCAGTAGCCTACTGTCCAATATGATAAAGCCTCATTCACATCAGCTACTTTCATGTCAACCAAGCTCATTCCACTGATGTATCCTGACACAGGCTCTCTGCCACCAGGACACAGCACCATAAACATCCCATCCATCATTATTTAGTGCATCATCTTAGGAAGATTGCCTCTTAAATTATATGTATTTGTGACATTTGGGACAACTTGGTATGGAAGGTGACGGCCAAAGGGTGTTTTGTCCTTATTGGCTAATTCTCACCCTTGCTCGCAAACCACAGGCCCAGAGTAATGTGCAGTGACAGGGGTTTTCTACTGATGTATCCACTGTGAATACAGTCTGTAATTAACTCAGACCCTGAGATCTAATTAATCTTCTTGCCAGTCTTAGTTGAGCTCTGTCAATCCCTGCTCTGCTTTGTCTCCCTCAGTGTTAAATGTAGGACACTTACGAAGAGTTCTCTACTTTGAGAAATGTTCCCGCATTCAGAAGGCGATTCTGAAAGACGTGTGTGTGAGTTAAACCACATTCACTATTGCTTACTGTAAGAGTGAGAACATGTCAATACAGTTTACACATGCTGGATGGGGCCTGATACCTAATTACACCAATCACCATGCTACAGCTGTTAAAACAGCGTGCGACACAGCGGTCTTTGTAGGGGGTACTGGTCGAAAAAGCAAAAATATCAGAAGGTGTAAAGTCATTTCATTATCGCCAATGAGAGGCATTAAGCCTGGATGGAAGAGTGCCCATAACAAGTCCAAAAATGTCACCTCTAACAGCAACCCAGTTTTTGTCTGGAGGTCTGCCATTAAATTCTGGTGGTGCCAAAGATCTGGTTTACTAATGTGTGGCTGACCTATTTAACCAAACTGCCAGCCTGCCCAGAGATCCTGCTGCCCTGGAAGTATCTATTCAAAGACCTGTGGGACTCAGAATGAGTTCCTCATGCTCTCCTGTGAGATAGAAGTGGGTGGAGGTAATGATTTGCATGTAAATGATTCTGACGGATGATGAGGTCATTGGTCGATATTTTTCTCCCTTTCTGTACAGTAACATCCCTGCTGTGGAAACCCAGGAGAGAGCAATTTCAAGGTCATCAACAGCCTCTCTGAAAGCCTCAGCTGAGGAGGCTTCATCAATCTTTCTTTCACCATCAAGCAATCTGGGCAGACAAATTCACAATTTTGATCATGTTCATGCAGCTTTGATTGTTACAGCTCAGTGAAATATTAGACCACTTTTACAGCATTTAGATGATATTTACTCCAGAATTTGCTCATGGTGGTTGTACTGGAGGCTCCTAATGAGCTCCCTGAACATCAAGTGTAGCAGGAATGCCACGGCCATGGCTTGACATAAGCAAATATCTTAGATAAGGCTACTCACCCTTGCATATCTAGAGGAGTAAGGGTCCTCAAACAGAGCCCAAACACGTCTCTGCCACCGGCTCCACAAGCTCCCATGCCTGGCATCAGGAGAGTCTCCCTGCGCCAGCCTCCTTGTCATTTCATCCACATCGTCCCCTTCGGCATGCTCTGCCTCTGGCTCCGCATCATCATTCCCCAGGTCTAGCAGGGCCCCCCCGCCGAAACTATCAAGGGCCTCCTCTGCCTCCCGGTGCTGACGATAGGTCATCCAGCAGCATGGCTCCACGTCTGTCTCATCAATGCCCCAGAAGGCCAGCTCCTCCTCATACAGGGGTCCACAGACATCAGCAGGGCAGTGCAATTTACCTGTCCTGTAGTAATTAAGGATATGTGCAAAAACGCCAGGGTGGCGGTCGAAGAAGAATTCCTCGATCTTGGCATCATAGTCAAAGTGGTTGGGTGCATCAGGCTCGGCCAGCCAGGATAACCGAGTGCCAGGTAGAGTGCGCAGGGTGCTGCGGTATGTCTGATGTCTGATCCCTCCCACGTTTATCACAATGCGATCCTTGTCGTCGCTCAGGCCCATTGCGTCCCTTAGGCATTTCTCCAATAAGTTCCCTTCATCACAACGGTAAGTCTAAGCGCACCGTGCAACACATGCACAGCAATGATTAGACAGAGAGAGATACAATTATAAAAGGATAACAGCGTACAAAGCAACCGGTCGTTTCTTACCAACTATGAAAGAAAGGATGCGTGAGACGCATCAGGCTACATTCCCTCTATACCCGATCAGGTCGACTCAGTATTTCTGCACGCACCTGTCATGTAGGCTACTGGAGATCATAAACGCTTATAGCTGCCAGACTCACTACAGTGTAGAATCGAAATCCAAAATGATTGCAGCCAATGGCATCACATTAAGAATGGACGTCACATCATCGGTAAATCCAAGATGTTGAGATAAAAGGGCAAATGCTGGCAATTTTTCCCCCCTCCGCCAACATAAATCCAGCGCATTAGACTCCCGGGATGCGGTAAAACTGTAGATCAAATCAGTCTGTGCGTTTTTGACTTTCACAGCAAGGTGACTGCGGTGGTGCTGAGCGGACAGCGCCTGTTCAGTTCAGCTCTCCTGGAGACTCAGTCCCCTCCTCTGTTGCCTACCAGCTCACCTCCTTCCCACCCGACACTCAATCCGCTCTCTCCGTTTAAGGAGATACCGCCGGTAGATCTAGCTCTTTGTCTCTGCAGCCTTGGCAGATGCGCTGTTGGCCAGGAAGGATAACACTTTCTGTTTTCATTTAACGCATTGTTCGCTTGATTCCCCCGTGAGCGCCGAGAAGAAAAGATCCGCCGTCTGCTGTGAAAGAGTCTTCTCTGCTGACCAATGTGTGGTAAGCAAGAGATGGACAAAAAACAAAGAGCGTCCTCAAAAACACCCAAACTGCCTGTTTATTTATTCGCAGCTTCTTCACACCCTGCCCAGCTCAAGCCTACTCACATCATGTGGAGCATGCCCAGTAAAGAGCCTTGTATTTGTTAAAACAGGCTGTCAAGTTTTCCCATTTAGATGAAATTATCACTGCCGCCCAACCTTTCCCTCGTCGTTTGGAGAGTTATGGTCAGTCCGCGGCTGAAGCAGACAGACTGACGATCTTCATGCACAACTGGGCAGAGAAGGTGTGACCCTGCAGCCATGAACGCGCATCCACCCCCAGCAATAAAGAGTCGGATCTCATAGGCAATGGCGCAATGATTCGTTGATTTAAGAGTTCAGACTGTATTCACTTGGTTATAGTTAATGGGAATCTGCGTAGTATTTTCATATAAATCTGCATGGATAGCTGACACCGTTAGTGCTGACATTTTGAAAACAAAGAGTTGTGAGAATTTCGTTTCTGCTCACCTATGGGCTGCACTTGGTCTGTCTAATTATCCAATGAGGCCCCTTGTATCAAAGCTGCCAGCAGATGGCGCTATCGCTCACCGCAGCTTCCAGCACGCTGTTGCTCTACAGAGTTATTACCTGTATAGTAGACCTATAGTTTAATACATCCATGCCTATAGTAGGCTATGTTGAAAAAAATGGCTAAGGGTTAAATAAACGCTATTTATTTTTATATGTTTCATTTTTTTTCCTACTTTCTTTCTTTCTTTTTTTCTTTCTTTTCTTTTCTTTTCTTTCTTTCAAGCAGACTTTTCACAGGAAATGATTTGTGCTTTGGCCTACATTTGGCCTAAATATATTTTAAATTGCAGAGGAATATAGGGTTCACTTGTGCCGCTCCTCGCTCTTGCAAATGGAGAGCTTGCCGTTTTCTTAGCCCTTGCTTGCCCGCATCAATTGGTGGGCAGTTCTCCGTCTCGGTTTTCACTCTTGATTATAAGGAGGAGTTTGCAGCATAGCGCCTATACCCCGAGTGACTGAATAAACTGAGCCTAGCAGAAACTCTGTGATCCCCGGACAGTAGACTGGCACAACAAACCTTTTGATTTGGTCAAAAAGAGGATCTGATCATACTGGCAACATGGCTGTGGCGGGCTGCACGAAATGCATTAAATATATGTTATTCTTCTTTAATTTTATTTTCTGGGTGAGTTGACCATGTTTTACTCTGTATCCTAAAAGTTGTTGTTGGATATGTAACCTCGGATGTTAGTTAACATATTGTTACTGTCCTTACACTTTCCCTCTTCTTTGTGACTGAATGGACTAAGAGCTTTACACGTCTGTAGCCAATGGGTTTATGCCATAATTCATAAATGATGAATCCTGGAGGAGATGCAGTGAGTTTCCAGTCCTGCTATTAATTATGCTGCTCTGTCTGGGGCTGCTCTTAGAGAGGGAGGCAGCATCAATAGAGTAAGGAGGCACGGCACAAAGCCTTGGCCAGGCAGAGCAGAAATGCTGTTACCCATGATCAACAGTTATTTTCTGCTTGGCCGAGCAGCAGTGCAAGGTGGCTGAAAGAGAAGCAGAGAGGAGCGCTCCAGGCTGTGTGGGGTTCAGGCTCCTCTGTGTTCTCACGGAAAAGGGACCGAGATAACGCCGCTTTTTCCCTCCAGCATGTCTCATTTTTTTTTTTTTAAGACTCTCACATAAGCTCTGGTTCAGTTACTTCAAACAGTGGCATCATTTTGTTATTGAAATTCAGTTATGTTCAGTCCACTCTGGGCAAGAAGGTCTGAACTCTGACATTAGTTTGGGGAGAACGGAAAACATGAAGTTAACTGAGTAGTGGGGGATTTGTTGCTGAGAGGAGAGTGGTTGTCCTCAGATTAAACATACATGCAGGAAGAATGAACAGGGGCAACAGAGTTTCTGGGGGAGGGGAGAGCTGTTTTCCCTCTGACATTTCCTTTGTTCCCACCTGGTCGTCAGTCTGTGGCCTTTGCTGTCTGTGAATGCTCATGAGTGCTCAGGAAAGACCTGTACCGCTGAAGCATTTTAATTTTCCAAGTAGCTGTACATTCCCACTGCAAATTGTATTCTCCTTCCTCTTGTTTTCTAGGAAGGCTGTGTAGTTATTTGAGTCATAAGGGACTTACCACAGTAGTCGTACCCTTTTGCCCTTGTATCTGCCCTTCAAGCTTCATTACACCACATCAGAACTCAGGCAGATATAAATTGCACTTCCTTAATATTCATGTGTTCATTCATGGTCTTACACAGTGAGAATCGATCACTCAATTTGTGAATTTCCCTTGCTTTCATTTTGTTCTCTGTGAACAAGAACTTTTGTCTTTTTTTTTTTTTTTTTTTTTTTTTTTTTTTTAGATAAGCAGAAAGTCGGCGTATCCTGGACACTCTCCACTTGATTTAGTGCTTCCTCTGTTGTTTTTTCTGGAGTGCCTGTCATTGTCAAAACTCTGAGTGCCCTCTCTTCCCCGCTTCGCTATTTTTCACATTGAGGATTCAGCTTCCTGTTTCTTGGAGAACAATGGGAAGCAGGCATGAGCCTAAATGTGCTGATAACTTGGTGTAAACATTGGCATAAAGTAAAAAGGGGCCCCACCATATGAAGAATAAACTACACGACTTGGTGCTGGATGTGATCCTTCTGCTTTTACGCTCCATCACGTTTTTTATCATCACTTTTTTTTATCGGGGGGTTTCTGCTTTATTAGATACGGACGGTATAGAGGAGAGAGACAGTACAGTTGGGGGATTGAGAGAGGGGATAAGATGCAAAAAAAGTTCTTGAGTTGGATTTGAACCAATGACCCATGTTGTGAGGACATGGTATGTACTGAGGTGCCAAGATGTCCTTCCAAAACTTTTTTTTTAAAGAGCATTGGACAGCGCATTCCCTTGAGGCCGAGCTGAGAGACAGAAACATTAGAGAAAAGGTTCGGACACTGATCTGACCTTACAGAGTAAATGTGCGTGTGGTTCCACATGTGAGGCCGCACACTGCTGCTGTCATATAAAAGCTTAATGTTTCTTTAAAAAAAAGTATTAAAAATTGATAACTACAGGTTTATTTTAATATTTATGGTAACATATCTCTTGAATTTCAGACATTTTGAATGGCTATGATCTACCACAGGTTATCACCAAAGTAAAGCAACATGAAAGAAAGTAATAAAACCTCTCTCTCTCTCTCTCTCTCTCTCTCTCTCTCTCTGTCTCTCTCTCTCCCTGGGACAGCTGGCTGGAGGTGTGATCTTAGGAGTGGCGCTGTGGCTCCGTCACGACAGTCAAACCAGCAACCTGCTCATACTGCAGTTTGAAGGCCACCAGGCACCAGGCACCTTCTACATCAGTGAGTATACCGTCATCAGTAAACTACCTCAGAGCTTCCCAACCGCTGCCTTGTTCATGTCTGTGACCCCAGTGTTTAAATCAAATGAAAATATATATCTTTTTTCACATCTTTCATTCCTCAAGGGAACAGAACTAAAGCTGAGCTGAACTGTGCTTGTTAGTGAGACTGCAAGGCTTCTGCAGAGCGGCTTTTTTTTTGCAGTGCAGTGCCATCAGCAGTGAATTTTCATTTGACAATTAGATATTATCATCATCATTATCATTTAGCTGGACTTCAAATTGTTCTAGGGACAATGTTTTCATTTCATTTCATTTAACTCTTTCCAAGGTTGGGAAAGCCCGGACTGCTTGTCATTATTTCATGCTTCATTGCTAACTGTCCACTGACAGTGATGGGTTCAATTTGGACACATGCTGACCAGTAATTTTCATGTGTCCCAGGCTGCTCATCATCACGAGCATTCACCTTGACACAGTAGTTACCTTCCCTCTTCTGCTCTCAGGATTAGTCCTGGGTCTGTTTATGCCACTCCCCACACTTTGTTCTCCACACTACAGGAAGCTCCCTGTTAATAGAGCGGCCATAGTTAACTAATTCACAGAAATGCCCGCTTTTCATCTTCAGTTGGGATCATGTGAGTAAGTTCCAGAAATAGCAGGAGCGGAGTGACCTCTGAGAAAAGACAGGAAACAGGACCTGCGTAAATCCGCAGTGTGACTAAGAGTGGCTCAGCAAGTGGCTATTGCACAGTAGATGTGTTTTACTTGGCTGTCATGCTGACACTGATGACCGCATACGTGGTCAGACTCTGATAAACACACATGCCCCGTCCTGAAGAATAGCCTCCAGATCCCACGACTTTAATAAGTCTCCGCATCGATGTACTTTGAAGAGCAAGTGCCAGATGTTTTGGACAGATGTAGAGGCGTGTGTGTAAGTGTGTGTGGGCAGTGAGTGTACGAACAGTCTGTGTGCGTGGTGCACAAATAAGAGCCATAATGTGCCTTCTGTCCCTCATGCTGTAAGCATCTGATTCACAGGATCTATCGGGAGGTTTGTGTTCATGCAGTGCAGCTTGTTCTCTATCTACACTACCAGTCAAAAGTTTGGACTCACTTGATTGAATGTACTATGTTTTTCCATTATCTTAAAGCCTTTTTGATGTAAAGGCTTATGCTTAAATGCTTGAAATTTGTTTCTTAGACAAATATAAATAGTGAAGTTGATGCCTATGTATGAATTTCTTTCCAAAGCCTTTGCCTTTCCATCAAGGCAAAGGGCGGCTACTTTAAAGAATCTAAAATATAAGATAGTTTTGATTTATTTAACACTTTTTTGGTCACTGCATAATTCCATTTGTGTTATGTCATAGTTTGATTTCTTTCCTATTATTCTAAAATGTGGAAAATAGTAAAAATAAAGAAAAATGTGGTGTGTCCAAACCTTTGACTGGTAGTGTACCTCTGTAGAAATTTTGCCCCACTGCCATGTTCTACCAAAGCACAGACTGAAGCGTGCTCCTGGTTGTGTTCATCCCTCATACCAGAGGCATAAATCCTCCTTCACTGCCCTCAGCCGTCTACAGATGGACCCCAAAACCTACAATATATGATATGATTAGAACATTTCAAAGGTCCATCGAGTCAGTTTGTTGTGGTGGTGAACTTTAGTGCGCCCATTAATTTACATTTGGGCTGCTCCACTCCCATACTTATCCTCAGTAAGTATACGGAGCGCCCAGAAACCCATGCTTTTTATAGAGGAAAGACACACTCTTGATTTTAAAGGCAGGGCGGCAAGAGGGGCCCACCCAAGGGAGATCAAGGGAATGTTCCTTTTTTTCCCCCCATGAACACACGCCCTTGCATAATTCAAATAACCTTGTACATCTGCTCATTACCCCTCAAATTAGAGTCTGGAGTGGATGTTTTTAGCATGCTGGCACACCAAAGTGGTATTTATGTAAGGCTGAAAATACACATTCTCCAGCAGCTGAAATCGTTATTGCTGGCAGTTGTCGCTGGTCCAGCCTGGTCATCCCTGCTACTGAGAGAACAGCATGCTATAGCTGATATAGGTGTGACAGAGTTTGGTAGACAAGAGGACAAGATGTTTCAGTGGCTTTATATGATGCACTAAATGTATAATGCTGAGCGGCTGCCAGAATAGCTTTTGTGCATTTTCCATAATTTAAATAAATAAACAAGAGGGCTGCATTGTGGGAAAGAGTGCTGTAAGAATGATGATGTAAAAAAAAAAAAATGCATGTATATAGTTTTGTACAAGAGCCATTTTCTGAAGCCCATTATCCCTGTCCCAGTGGCCCTAACACTAACCCCAGCCCCGAGTTTACATAGTCACTTAGTTACTTTCCTCTTTAGAAGCCTGCATTGTTGATGTTTTAACCACTTTGTCTAAATGGCAAATTTCCTATTCAAACTGATTCATTGCAATCCTGTTTGCCATATTCTTTTAGTTGTTTATAAAAGTTAAAACCAGAGACAGACAGAGTGACTCCATTAAAGAGTAATGCTGATTCCCACTTCTCTCAGTGTGCGGTGTGTGCGTGCATGTGTGTGTGTGTGTGTGTGTGTGTATGAATGAAAGAGAGGCATTGGCAAGAGAGCCAAATAATGCTCAGTAGTGTAATCGGCTATACAAACCTGTTTTTTTCATCCTCGATTGTTTTGATGCTACATTCAGGACCAAGCTGTCCTAGAATATGTTGGGATGGAACGAATATAATGTTAACTCAAAATGTCTTTACTGTAGAAGGATAGAAAGACCCACTGAGCATCTTCTTTCCCGTATCTTTTTTGGTAACAAGATGACATGTAGGGAGCTTTTTGAATGATTAACCCTCATCTCAACAGTGACATGTGATTGGGTTTTTCTCTATTTTTTGATGTCAATCTCTGACAAAGTGGACTCGGGTTCGCAGCTCATGCTCTGTGCTCTTCTTGCAACAGCGAATGGGAAGTGAAAATCTAAATGGGGGTTTTAGCTGGTGTTCACCTCCCCTTTTTTTCCCTCTGGAGATTACACTGAGCAGACAAGAAATAAATGAACTTCCCTGGTGGTATAAAATTGCCTGTCTCCCTTAAAGTCTCAATACCCTTCAAACCTCAAAGGGTGTTGTCATAGTAATGGAAGGTAGTGGAAATAATGCCTGCTTTGCTGCATTGCTGGGTTACTGGCCCTGGTAGCCATTTCCCTCCTCGACAAAAACACCAAGTCCTGAAAGAGAGAGGGGAATAAAGGAAGAGGGTCTTAGTTTGGTGGAGAGGGAGAGAGAAAGAGAGAGATAGAAAATGTGAGGATGTGGAAGGATAGTGCGTGATATGTGCGGTGGACTGGGAGGTGTTGGGAGTCCGTAGACGCAACAGAGTCAGAGCCTCTTACTGGGTCTGTCTGTCCCTTTAGACTGCTCTGTCAGGGTGCATTAGATGCTACGTCTGTGTGTGTGTGTGTGTGTGTGTGTGTGTGTGTGTGTGTGTGTTTGCGTGCGTGTGTGTGTGTGTGAGAGATCTGTGATCTGAGAAACCCAGAAAAGTGGTCACTTTTCTAGGGATTTTACTTTGAAGGGGTTTTTAGGATTACAGTTAAATTCATAGTTAGACTAATTTTAAGATAAGGGTAAAGGTTGCTATGGTAAAGTTAAGCACCTAACTGTTAAGGTTAGGGAATGAATGTAAGTCATTAGATTGTCCTCAAACATATTGTTAGGGCTGAAGACTGCTGACCCCTAAACTTTCTGGAATTTTATTACCTTTAAGCCTTTTATTTATTCAGGTCATTTAGGTTTATTAATTCCTGTCAGAGCTGAGCCATCCAACCTCTAACCTCCGCTGCACCAACCCTCCTTTTATTACTCTAATGAAGAGATGACCAAAGGATCTGCACTAAATATATTAAATATTTACCCCTACATGAAGTACAGCCTAAACTTAAAGGGACCCTATTGCAGGAATTCACATTTTCCTCTATTTATATACATATGTGATTAAAGATGTTTAATGTAGACATTGTTGAAATTTGATTTTGTTGGTTAAATTTAAAGTTATTGCATTTTCAAAAATCTATCTGTTTCTAAAGCAATTGACGACTTAGTCTTGATTGGCTCTCCTCACTCAAGAATCACTCAAATCCCTCCAATCAGGCAAGTTTGCAGCATTTGAACTGACATTCCCCCGGAAAGCCTCCACTCAGCCGTTTACCTCATTTGAATTAGAGGAGCTGGTGTTGTCAGCCAATCAGAGTCCAGTATTGTGACTGCTCTGCCTGTGAGGATTTCGTCCTCATATTCATTAAATACCCTTTTAACCGAACTACATTTATTTGCAAAACTTCATGAAGAACATTATTATCCTGAGCTATAGTAGATTTTAAAACAGAATCGTGAAAATGGAATCATATGGGACGTTTAACCGCAGTTGTTTCTCTCAGCTTTATCTCCTTTTTTCAGGCCAGTGTGATGCATTCAGTCAGCCCACAGCTGATTGGTGGGATACAGCTTGAAAATCTATTGATGTTAATGCCTTAATGTCAATATGGTCACCTTGCGGTTTATCTTTGATGCAGAGAAAGTCCCTGTTTCTCCATACTCTCTTATTTCTTTAAGTCTACAGGAAAACACCAGACGTTAGAAGTCAGGAAATGTGTTGCTACACATTGGCTTTTTCTTGCACCAGCACATTTCCTCTCTGTGTCTGTCGCATACTTTTGAATATCATTAGAAGCAGAGGCAATTGTCTCAGTATAAAGGGTTCTACGTTCCTCAGTATAACAGTTTAATTACACAAGGGTATGTGTGTGTGTGTGTTCACATGGTTCGCCCCTGTTTCCTGGGGAAGGTTAATGCTGGGGGTCAGGGGTCAGGGCAGAAGGGGTTTTGTGGGGGATGGGGTGTCTGGAAGGCATTTCCTGGCCTGGCAGCATAATGCAGTGTGTGCCCCCCCCCCTCGCAGGACCTGGGAGGTTTTCGTTTCCAGGATGTCAATAATGTCATGTCATCCTACAGGCCAGGCAAGAGAAACATCCAGGAAGTCCATTACCAAACAATGTATGGATCAATGAGCGGGCACCAGCCACCCGCAGCTCTTACACTGCCTCCTAGTGGTATTGCACACACAATGCCACTGAGTTGACCACATTCTCTTAAAATACTCATGTTTGACGCACAGTTTCTTCCTCTCTTTGCCTCTTTCTCTAGGTGTGTACATACTGATAGCTGTCGGGGCTGTGATGATGTTTGTGGGCTTTCTCGGCTGTTATGGTGCCATCCAGGAATCTCAGTGCCTCCTCGGGACGGTGAGTGTGTGGAGGAGGACTCTCTTCTGTTTTGCATGTCAGCCAAATGTAGCTCCGGCAGCTGTGTGATGATCCACAGTTGATGTTAGACTACTTGAGTTTCAGTATGCAGGGAATTTAAATAGACTCATTTGTTTACGTTTTATTTGGCACTTTGGGGTTGAAATATTTCATGTTCTTCCCCCTTTCTTCGTTATTCAGTTCTTCTTCTTTTTGGTGGTCCTCTTTGCTTGTGAAGTGGCTGCAGGAATTTGGGGTTTCATGAACCGGGACACAGTAAGCAAACCACACACACACATACACACACACACACACACACACACACACACATTGGAGCATTTAATGACGTTTGCATTGATTTTCCACCCACACCTCTGTTACAATGAACCCTTTCTATTTCTTGTGTCACTAAGCCAACCTACCCAACTCTCTCCACAGATCTCGAAAGAGCTGATCACCTTCTATGATTCTGCGTACATCAAGGCTGTGGATGTGTCAGGGTCTCCGAGCAAAGATGCTGCCATCAAGGTGCTGGAGGTTTTCCACACTACGGTACGCCATCATTTCCTCATTTGTTCCTTGTGTGTTCTTATACATATCGATGTTTGTTCTATGTGTGAATGCAGCAGTAAGATTTCAGTGTTGTACTGAAATATTTCTATTCATAAGGCAATCTTTCCATTGCGCATTTGTTGAGTGAGTGAGGGAAAGAACTGGCTGACCTCTGGTTTCTGCTCTCGGTCTCTTCTGCAGCTTGACTGCTGTGGTAAAGGAGATGACAGCCCTCTCTTCACACAAGTCACCAGCTCCTTGTGTCCTAAAAAGACTGTAGAGGACTTTCAGAAATCTCAGGTACGTACAAATTCTTATTCAGTGATAAAGACGTGGTTCAATTGATTCATTTGAGGCTACAAATATCTGGTCTGGATATCTCTTCATTGGCTTTGCTTCCTTCACACTTTTTGACATTTTTGTAACAAAATATTTGTAGCACAGCTGACTGATAACGTTATACATTCTCCTCAGTGATTTTTCCTACCATCCAAACTGAATTTATATTAGTATTATACAGTGGACTGAAGAGAAGGCAGTGGACTGCTTAGCAACATCACTTGATTGGTTGTGAGACAGGGAAAAACATTGGGAACAACTTTGGGATTTGTGAAATAGCAAGTTGAAATGAACATCAGTCAACCTTATTTTTAAAATCAGCAGGTTCTGATTGATTAATAAAACAAGCATTTGCTCCTAGTTATAACATCTATTGAACCGTGTAGCAAATGTCACTAATGGATGGGATATCTATTATATTATCAATTATGGATGATGGGCTGTTGGATTATTTACTCATCATTTTGCGATGCTAAAAACATTTGTCATTTGACAACTTTATATCTTACTTGACAGTGAAACCAGCTCTCTATTATCCATAAGAATGTCCTATGAGTCAGTAACTACGCATGAACAGTAGAAAGTTGTCACTTCTCATGCTGGTGTGGCAGTCGTCTTTATTTTCTCTCTCCCTCCCCTCCCAGAGCTGTCACGACAAGCTGATTGAGCTGTTTTCTGAGAAGCTCTACCTGATTGGCCTGGCTGCCTTGGTGGTGGCTGTCATCATGGTGAGTGTCAGAGCGAAGGCGAGGCCTGTAGAAAATGTAGATAGATATTTCACATCCACTATTGTGTGCACAGGCTTGCTACACTCCCCTCAGCCTGTTCGGTCACCATATATATTCCCAGAGATTCATTCTTGAACTCATACTCTTATCTCTTAGCTGTGATAACAAGACAGGTGCTGAAATGCAGACATATTGAATTAAGCTGTCCTGTTCTTTCTCCTATTTAGATCTTCGAGATGATCTTCACCATGGTGCTTTGCTGTGGGATCCGCAACAGCCCAGTGTACTAAGAGCCAGCCAATGGGCAGCAATGGCTGTGATGGCATCATTTTATAATGTGTTTCTATGTGGCAGTTCCTCTTCCTTATGATTATAATACAGCACAATGGATATTTCTCCCCATATTATAGATTAGAAAATACAAATTGCTTTTTTTTAATAATGCTAATCCTAATACATGCAATGGTGTCACGCATTTTTCTTACACAGCAATTCAGATTCTGTATGTTTCATGCAAGACTTCTTTTGGGTCTTTTATATATGTTGTGAAATATTTCTCTGAAGTCATTGAATTCAATGCTCTTTTTACGGTTGTATAAATTGTATATATACTCATCATATGTTAATAACACTTAGTCAGGAGAGTTCTTATGTTCGCTGTTTGATTGTTTGTGATGTACCTCCCTACAGTGTGCCAGTGTTGTATAATTTAATTAAGCAGCAGGGTTTCAGTTGTCCAGGGTAATGTACTGCTTTACTCTAATGATTATCTACAGGTTGTTATTATTACCGGTGTGTTTGCTTTTCACTGTGTGTATCTCTTCTTAGTGCCTAATGAACTGTCCTCATAATGTTATGCTGTCTCAAATAACTTGTGAATCCCTCTCCTTAAATGATGACCCCTCATGCCAAGTCCTCTTACTCAAGCTGTTTTAATAATGCTAATAAATTATGTCTTCTCTCTTATACTTTTTGGGTGGGTCAGTGTGCGCTACACAGAGTGCGAGGAGTCACCTAATGAGAACAGGAAGCTTTGGACAGTTTCAGACGTGGATTAAGCCAAGTCCTAAAATAAGTGTAGCTTCCTTCCAATGACAATCTCCATTGTGATATTTTCTTAGGTCTAGGACTTGGCTCAGCCCGTGCCTGTGACACACGTGCAACATGAACCCTCCATTTTACTAGAAATGACCTTATCTGCAGGAGGATCCCTTTTCCCTCAACGTCCCTCCGGCAGATTCCTGACTGTTCAGTGTCCATTTGGCCTCATGTCACCACCGGGGGGCAGTGTGATATCACTACCCCTCTTGCCCAATCAGCACATTCCCATTGCAACACGCAATGTGGAATACATCAGAAATCAACTGACGGCACTGCTGGTACATCCTTGGCACTGTCCACCACCAGCTTTTATGGCAGGAGCCACACCTAGCATTCATTCTGCCAACAGGTTTACTTTCTCATCAGAGGAAGGAGCAGTTATGTAATCATGTCACGAATAATGAAATATCTAACTCATTCATGATGCCTCCCCCTCCCTACACACACACACACACAGACACACACACACACACACACACACACAAAAACACATCAACATACATTTATTATAATGCACATTTGGTGCAAGATGTTTGCGTAACTTTTGTAGTCCTGTACCAAAATCTAAAGCAATGGTTGTGCAAGTTCAAGCTAAGCAAAAATAAATGCCACACAGTATATAAAAAATCCAATCTATCCTCTCTGTAACAGCTCTTCTCATTCACTCAACAACTTCTGTTTCTTCCATAGTTCAACTTCAAGTTAAGTGACAATCACACTGAAATCAACTTAGTAAAATGCATGCAAATGAAGAGTCAAAAGTGACGCAATAGTTGGTGTCAGAGATCCACACTGGGTGGATCTCTGAATGAAACTTGGGGCTGTTTACTGTAGTGAAGTTACTGCAATATTGATATTTTTGTGTTTATTTTATTTTATTATGCTTCAGAGATTACCTAAGCAGTTTCTCAGTGTCTCCACAGACTCACAGCTGGCTCCTGACGCATCAGACTGTAGACAGAGCAGAGATGTCACTCTCTCACTCGCTCTCGATCACTTTCTCTGACACACACGCTCGCACTCTCTCTCACACACACACACACACACACACACACACAGACACATACGCACACAGGGACACACACTACTCTTGAGTCACAACCTGTGGGCTGATTTCTGTCACTGTACTGTGAACTGGGCTGTGACATCAGTAATACAGCTGGTTTGACTACGATCGTTGAGTCATAGGCCTATAGCACAGAGCCTGAATGAAATAGTGCAACAAAATAAAAATAAAAACTGATGTGGATTAACACAGAAAATAAAATACTGTATCAAACATTTTTGTCTGGCCTCGCAGTCTTTCCTCCTCACAAGAAGAGCAACAGCGAGGCTAAGTGTGTTATTTCTTTTCACTCGTCCTCCCCCTGTGTCAGACACTTCTCCCCCCCTCCATCTTCCACTTACACACCCTGTGGTTTCCTCTCTGAGTCATCCTTTTCTTTTACGTCTGTCTGTATTTACCTGGACCCAAGGAAACAACTGTAATTGTCAGGGGGAGGGCGGGCCAGAACAAGTGAGTTTCACTATAACTTCATTACTTTCAAATATCCCATCAGATCAGATCGCTCGGTTAATAGAGCAGCACTAATCACAGGAGAACCTGCAGAATCCCTCAGCCTTAATGGTAAGTCAAGATTATATATTGTATACTGTATTATTTTAGCTGATACCCATTTTGGTTATAAAGCAAAATTCCTGTCACCACCACAAACTCATTAGTGAGTGGCACTGAGTACCTATGGAAGTTTTTATTTGATATATTATATTTCCCCATCCACAAACATGTATTTTTCACTTGTGTTTTGTAAAATCATACCCACAAAAATATCAGTAAATTGGATTTGAATGAATGAATTTGGTTCAAAGCAGCCTATTGCATTCATATTCCAGGACTTTATCAATAGAAAATGTTTTTACAGTTAGTGATCCATTTCTTTCTGATACCCACGTGTTGAAAACGCAATATGTAGACTATTAGGGCTTATATAATCCTATAATTAGGTCTATTTATTGTCTATGGCTTTTATTGTTGATTATTTTATTATTTTCGCCTAATACTTCTTTTTATAGTTTTGACTATATTTTATATTGAACTCGCTTCGTGAGACAGGCCCAGAAAAATGTTTTATTGGCAGGCACATGTACAGCATCTGGTAAAAACACAAATGAAACGCATGAACATTGAGAGCTCGGACAATTGCTTGATGCAAAGGACCAATCGTCCAAGCCCAACCGCGTGGATGCCTCAATTTTAGGCCTTTTTTATCTTCATCTTGTCGAGCTGATGTCCATTCACTATACTCACAGATATTGATAAGTTTCCTCACCATTTGAGAGATGTAATGTTTGGCAAAGTTGGAAAATCTGCTTTTAGAACTTTGGTGGCCAGTAAGAGCAATTTCTTGAGAATGTGGAGACTGCGAGGCAAAAAAGGCCTTCAGCTTAGTCTGCACTGACCTGAAACTGGTAGTAAACAGGAGAATGCTATCACCTGTTTACTTGCCTCCAGTCTTTGTCTCATCAGATCCGGAAGTAGTCTGCAGGTCTTTGTTAATGGTTTGAACAACATCAGACACTGCAGCATCAGCACACAGAGAGATACTGGATGGCAGCACAGCAGATGAGGCCTCTGATTTTGCACTGCCAGCTCTATTAGTAGTACTAGTAACTGAGCCAAGAGTCAGACTACTCTCACTGGCCCGCTTGACAAGGATGCCACTCACAGCTTTGGTGACTGTGGTGACAAAGCTGTCTGATGCCAGTTTCTCCATGACCTCCCCTGACTCTGACTCTGCTTTGTCCTCGACATTCGCATTGTTTTCAGTGTCGGCCTGCCAGCACTGCTGTCGTGTGCGGCTGCTCTTTATTTTACCCACACATCTCTTCAATATGGTAGCAACATGACCTCCCATATCACGCAGAGCACTGGTGCAAGAGATGCAGCCACTGACAAACACCACGGGCACCTCATTCCCCCAAGTTCACTCTCAAGAAATCTGCGACTGTCTGTGAAGCTACAGTCTGCCCTGTGGGAGAAGAGCTCCTGGACCCCCTCTTAGACAGTGGAGAAATGTCACCATACTTCCTGATGTAACTATAACCCCAAAGGCATTATAGCATCCAGGATAGACGTGGAGACCAACTTAATCATCTCCACACACCTGTCAGGGCAGCACAGTCCTCATGGCACAGTCGACGGTGCCAGCTGCGATCATTTGCCACTGCTCTGGAGTCAGTTCATCCAGGCATTGGGTGACCAGAGGGCGGAGGGCCTCTGATCTAATTATGGGGATTTCTATAATATTGGGCCTCTGGGATCCTGCTGATTTTCCACCGCATCCAATAAAATCTAACAGAGATAAAAACAATTAGTTTATAGGACATATCAGTGTGACATCACAAGATGCGTTACGCTGGCCAGAATAATCAGAAAATTAGACTTCCGGTTTGGGCGTACAGCCTTCAAAATAAAAGCACAATATTTTAAACGTGCAGAAATATTGTTTTAAGCCAATTCATTTGTATTTAATCGTCAAATCCAATAAGTGAGCACCCAGATTATTATTTGATGTAATAATAATAATGAAAATGCTATAATATGTGCCATTTGTAACTATAAAGGCTGCATATATTGCACTGTGCAGAATACAGAGCACAGACTCAATTCGGTAGTGTACAGTTCACCTTTCATTGCTACTCCACAAGATATGTGTCAAAACACTCCTCTACCTGCCTGTCGTCTACTGAAATCGGTGATTTGGCAATTACTTCACAATTACTGTAACACTGGTGGTGGTGAAGAGTGTAAGATTTGGGTGGAGCATGGGGAATTCCTTGCATGAATGCCACCATGGAAGGTGATTTCACCGGAGTTGATGGGTTGAGGAGGGAGGAAGCAAATGGTCATAGATCTACTGCATCCTGTTCAGCGTAAACATATTGACTGCGATCTGCTTGGGGAAATGAAGCCCTCTGCTATCCTCAGGGGAAATGATTGGCTGATTGAAGACATGGTACTCTTGATTTTCAGTTCAAATGCATTGAAACAAAAGAAGAAGAAAAGCAGTCAGGAATCCAGGAAATAAAGGAGTTATGGAGGAGTTTATTCCAGCTCGGCCAAATCCAGACAGATTGATACTCCATTTACTCACACTCTCACTATCAATTTATTGCTTTGACTCATGGTTGCTATGCACAAATAAAACAAGCTAGATAAAACTAAGGTGTGGCACCAACTTAATAATAGAGTAAGACTGCACCACACCTTGTAACAGACCTCCATTCACGTCATTTGCAAAACTGAACTTAATTTCATGTCAATTTGTGAAATCATCATGAAAAACAGGAATGGGAATATACTTTTCAGAGCCCTAAAATGGCCCCACTGGCATTTACTGTTATATAACATAATGTTAGGCCTTGGTGGTAGGTTATAAGCTGTTGTCTTGTGATTACAACTATAAAAAGAACAGCAATATGATAAATAAGTTAACAGCAACATCACACACCATACTGGAAAAAAATGACATAAGCTATACCTCAGAATATGCTTACATATATGTTTCAAAGTCTATAAAAAATGGCCAAAAAGGGTGACTGAGAGGACAAACATGAGGGTGACCTGCTCTTTCTATAGCTGACCAGGTGAACCAAGGTGAAAGCTTATTAATTTCACTAATTAAATCCACTTCAGTCGTGAAGGGGAGATGTAGATGAAGATGAGGCAGGTTAAAGAGGGTTTTAGTTCTCTTTATCATGGATTGTACACAATGGGATGCAACTCAACAGTAGGAGGAGTTCCTAATATTTTGTACACTGAGTGTATATTTTGGACACATTTTCTTCTTATGACCCATTGGCAACATATCTCAAAGTATATCCAAATTATATTTTGGCCACATATTTAGGCTGAACGTAATCTAGTACATGGCTACAAATACAGTTTTCCAAATTTATTTTGAAATATAAATATTTAAACATAATCTGAAGCATGTACACTGTACTTTATTTTTATTTTTTTGCCATGGTAAAGAGACTGTAAGGCGATAGCTCACCTGTGTCAGGTAGTCTGGCCCCCACTCAGTGGCTCCACCCTCCTGTTGATCTGCAGCTGAGAGCTGTTCTTGACTCAAAGCGTCAACAGCGAGCTTCCACGACGAAGTGCAACATTTCTCCACTAATATTTGCATAGACGCCCGACTCGGGACCGACCTAGCCGGCTTGTGGGTCCCAGTAACTTCTCGCAATGAGTGCCGTAACCTCAGAGAGCGTGTTTCTGTCCGCTTTACAGCCCAACAACTCGGTCACCACCTACGGTCTGCCCTCCGAGATACAGATCGGGAATGGGGGCACCACGCCGGACGCGCTGTCCAAGGCCCGCCGGGTCCAGCAGCAGGTCCAGATGAGACTGGCGGAGAAGTCCACACTTCCGCGACAGAATGGTGCAGCCGGTCATTATGCCACATCAGGTAAACACACACTCATTTTTTTTTTTTTTCCAAAACGTTATACCCGCATACGACCTACTTTATTTCCTTATGAGAGAGTAGTTTTAATTTTGAGGAACTGGCTTAATCATCCAGTGCGAATAAGGACAAGTGGTATTTAATGTACAAACTATCAAATTGGAGTGAAATGCTTATGGAGGCTATTACATAGGCTATTCATGTCAAGGCTCCCCAGATAGATACACATAGACCACCATTTGATACAATATTGTCTGAGACAGCCCTATCTTGTCGGATATGCCATGGCACTAAACTGGCTTGAACTGGCCAGCTGTCTATATTGTAGGTGGGCGAAGTGAAACTCTAATCAGAGCAGTCATTCCCCTATAACATTTTCTCATTGTCCTTACTTCAAATGGATGAAATAAAAGTGAAATTAAACAGCTGGTGAGCTTGGAATTATAAGGTCCTATCTGGGTTAAGTGCAATTCTGACATTTTGAGCATCAAATATTTGACATCCCTGCTGGCAAAGCTGTTATGTACTTTATATATTTTTAAAAAAAAATAGGCCTATTTAAAACCCAAAGGGTATTTTTTCAAAAGTAATGACACCACGACAGTATAAATAACATTCAAAGTTCAGGAATATGTGGATAACAAAATTTTGAATGCACATAGAGCCTTATAATTCCACACTCTTCATGTTGCTCATTTTGCTGGGACCCTTGGGAACCCCCCCTAAAGCCCCCTAGAGGTCCCCACACCTGACTTTGGGAAGCATTGGAGTAGCCTATACTTCCCTCTGCGTGTGTGTGTGTGTGTGTGTGTGTGTGTGTGTGTGTGTGTATCTGTGGCGCATGCATGTGCGTCAGTGTCTATAAGCCTATGTACCGTATGTTCCTGTGTGAGCTTGTTCATGCAGCATTCCTGTGTCTGCTTGAGCCTCTGAGTATCTGTGTGTGACTTTCCATGCCGGTCGGCTTGTTCCCACTGCTGAATAAGCTAGAGGGAGTTTGTCCATTCACCCCAGCAGGTCTGTACAGAATGAACCTGAGCTGAAGCCACAACAACGATCTACCTAGCTCATGAAAAAGGGTTAATGTGTAACAGGCCCAAACAAGCGTCGCTTTCATGAACTCCCAGATAGCAGTCTAGGGTGAAAGCCTCTTTCTGTGAGATTGGGTTTCAGGTCTTAGTCAGCTGCAGGAGGTGAGGGTTCAGGGACACCAGACAAATGACAGTGTGTGAGAACCAGCTCTTCGTGATGCCTGTTGAAAGACGTGGCTCAGTCAAATGATTGCCGTCAGTGGTCTCTTGGCACGCAGTCAAGCTGAATGTCTATGTGGGATTGTTATGTAAGCAGTGGTAAAATGCCTGCAGGGGAAATTAAAGGTTTCCTGGAGTGTTTGGAATTAGCTTACTCAATTGTTGGCCGATACCACACCTCTGAGGATTTCATGCGGTTAAAGAACTTGATGAGTCTCAAATGTACGCATATCTTGTCTCATGACGTATTAGAAATCTGATTACGTCTAAAACATTGCTCATACCACGCAGTGCTGAAATTTCACTGACATGTCTCTTTTTAAGCTCGCCCTTCCTGTTTGTTATGTTGTCCGGGCTGTTGGATGTACGCAGACAGTCGCACACCGTGATTCATTGTATTTCCTTTAAGCAAAACTACAGGGAACAGGATGAGTTATGGCCCTTATATATCACCTCTAAGAAGGGCCCTTTTCTCGCTGTTCTAGTTCAAGCGTTTACCCGAGGCGCCAGCACTACCTGCGGCCCAGGACAGACCTACTGTACTTTGTTACTGTACATTTTTACTGAGAGAGGAACATGCAGCACTTCTGCTAAAAGGGTCAACGTCTAAGCAATCTTTTTTACCTCTCTTCCACTTGAGCTAAACGCTTTTTGTCAAAATATGGCCACACTGTAAACAGGCTCACTGTGGTGTTTTTACAGTGTGTCATCTCCCTCTACCCTTTGCTCTGGGCATTGCTGGGAGGAAAGCAAACAATCATTAAAAGCTGTCATGCCATATCCATCTTCCTTTGGGACTGTGTACTGTATAAGAGGGAGAGGATAACTCCTAACAATACAGCAGATAGTGTCACCAATATAGTGGTTTGTGGCTTTAGAAGAGCACATTAACAATGCATGAGCATCGAGCCTGTTCACAGATGAGGAAAACATCCAGAGGGCTTTGCAAGGACCGCCTCCCTCGGTGTCCAAAAGCTGCCTGCAACTCTGCGTTTATGGGAGTGACTAACCGGCGGCCATAAGCAGACAAGTCATAACAGAAAGTGAGAGCAAAGAAAAGGGAAAAATATTTACGAAGAGTGTATGAAGTGTTAGCTTTATGACAACTGCTCATTTTTCAGGTTGGAAAACCTGTATTGGCCAGTAAAAAAAAGATCAGTATCCTCAGTGAAGGAGCGTTCAGGGTGTGTCTTATGTGCATTGTAAAGCCTGTTGACTGGCAGGTGTACTTGGTGTTTGGTGTTTGGGTGTTGTCAGGGTTGGGCTGGGGCCGGGCCAGGGAAGTGTCTTTCATTCTCCTCTACTCACTGCTATACCGACCGGTTTGCTGTCAGTCCCCCATACCAACCAAGCATGAAGCCAGTTCACCCCTCCCTTCTTCTTACATGGGAACACACACACACATGCTGACTATTAATACACACAATTAAACACACACGCACACTTTTCTTTGGTTTTTAAAGTTTCCTCAGATTATTTTGTTATTACTCTTGGCACATGTAGTTGCAGTCTTACAACAATAGCTTATTTTTATGCTTTCCTATATAAGTGTTTGGTCTCGCTCAAGGCGAGGGATTAGTCAGTTTTGAAGTTAGACGTTTCTGACTGGATCAGCTTGGACTCTTTTAGGTCACTCAAAGTAAAGAATGTGTTAGGCATTTTACTGTCTTATCGATCACTGATCTAGCCCCCTTTCAGAACTTTGAAAGGGTTTTTTCGAAGGTGTTGTAGGTCCTCAGAAGTTGGCTGCTATCAGCTTTCTTTCCCATTGACTAGCGCTGCTAGTAAAAGTTAATGGAGCAACAAATGATTTCTCTCGTAATCAGTTGAATTTGAAATAACAAATACTGATTTGGCAGAGCTAGAGTGCCTTCCAAAGAGTTCAACAAACAACAAATGCAAGCAACTCTTTTGGTTGTTCTTTCTCTTACAATTTTAATAACAGCTTATATAATTAAATAGCTTGCATGTGATTTGCAAAAATTAGGTTTGGTGCATGGTGAGTAAGAGATAGTTAGTTTACACAATCAATATAATACAGACAGCTAACAGGATTGTTTCACTGTTGTCTGACATGTTCTGCTTTCAGCCGGTTTAGATATTAGTGTCGATGAACTGTAGGCATCGCTCAGGCCTTCTAACACAGAACGCATTTTGCCACATGCCTGTGCTATCAGACTCACTGCATGCCTCTAACGTCACTCTCTATTCTGGTAAGAGAGCAACATTCACACACTTTATTCAGAAAGCGGGGCGAGTGGCTACATGTACTGTATATGCTGCGAACCGTTCTGTTGCCCAGGTGTAGGATAACCAGTGAGGTCATGCTTTGTGACTGATCGGGTATTGCAGTGACAGCCTGTGTTGGTAATTGTATCTTGTTCAGTGCAACAGGAAACCTGGTTGTTGATTCTGTATTCAAAATGAATGTATTTCATGCAAATGATTGTAAATTGAAGAACTTTGACACCTTGCCATAGTCCTGGTATTGTGATTAGATCTACCTTCACCAAATTCTTTATCATATAGAGAATGTTTATGATAATTATAAGGAGTGAATTAAAGAATTTACTCACCATACCCTTGATAAACTTTGGATGTTTTACCATATTTCTAAGAAACAAGACTTATAAAATAATTCTTGTTTAAGGGTTAGGGTTAGTGGAAATCTGCCTCTAGGCTTTGACTGAAGTGTCCTATTATTGTATTCCTTTCTTTCTTTAATTCCAGAGTATGGCGGTTCTTCAACATTGAAGTACCAGACCTACAACCCAGGCTTCACCTCCAAGTCCCATGTGTACACAGCCTCCAGACCAGTCATGGTATGCACATCAGAGTTATCTCACTATTTCAGCATGTATTCACACATATCATGGAAATATTGAGCTGATCATCCAATGTGTCAGCTATCCCGGTGTTCCAAAAAAGCAGTAGTTCATCACTGACCTGCTGGCTTCACAGTGGGCTCAGCATGTGTGGTATTTCACAGTAGGCTGTAATGAGATCAGCTCAGGGCTTCAAGTCCGCCCTCTAGATTCCTCCATTTTAGTAGTTCAACAGGAAGGCACTGGCTGCATTCGGATCCATATTACTATCTTGTCTTCCCATGATGTCTTCCCTTCAGTGAGCCGCCTAGTGAGGAAATGTCTGACATACAACAAGCAAGGGAAGAAAGGCGAGAGATCGGCACAGGTCAAAACTGAACAGCCCTCGCTACTTTATACAGGAAGGAAGTCCTATTTACTTCCAGAAACCAAATAAAACAAGGCTTTTTCAGCGAGACGTTTGACTCTCATGTTTGAAACCAAATAAAACTGCAGCTAGTCTCTATAAACCAAATAAAGCCTTTTTGAGAATATTGGGTTATTAGAATACTTAAAATGCTGCATCTTTCCACATCTGCCCACTTTTGAATGGTGCAGCATTGTGAAAAAATGAAACACTTGCACGAATGAGATGAAAGCTTGCATTTTCTACCCTTTGTGGAAGGGAGGAAAAACCAGAGATAAACAAGGGCGATAAATGCTCCCTTGTTTAACAGAAGTTGAAACCGAATTCCACTTTGTTTGTCATCCATTTTTCATCCTGGCATTTTGGGGATTCCCCCCCTGATTCTTTGGAAGACAGCATCAAGAAGAAAGCTGAAAGTTCATTGTAAAAATGAATCAATTCCATGTAAAATGCTGCTTTCAGTTCCATGTGGATGTGGATGTTTGTGTAGATTCCATTATGCTTTATGTTTTATGCTTTATGTGTAGATTCCATTATGCTTTATGTGTAGATTCCATTATGCTTTATGTGTAGATTCCATTATGCTTTATGTTTTATGCTTTATGTGTAGATTCCATTATGCTTTATGTGTAGATTCCATTATACTTTATGTTTTGCCACAAGAATGCTTCTGAACTTGATTGGAGAAGAGATTTTTAGAGGAACCATTATGTTGATGTTGTCGTTATCAACCATTTTCATCACCACAGACTCAAACTATTTTTGTGAAAGTCACATATGACTCATGTCAACAGTTCTGTTTGATCCACCTACACAGACAGTACACTGTAACTCTGCTCACCCATTTCAATGTAAGAATCACTTCTCCTCTCTGCCCCAGGCTCCACGCATGTCCCACAGCTCTGCTGGCTTCACTTCCCGGTCTGCGATGGATCTGGGCCAGCTCCAGAGGATGAGTGTTGGGGGTGGAGGTGGCGGTGGTGGCAGCATGTACCAACATGATGACATGCGCCTGGGGGGCTACCAGGGGAGCGGCAGGCAGCAAATGATCATTTCCTGCCCCGTGGGCCGAGTCGACACAGAGACCATCTCTCTGCACTCCATGCGCCAACAGCCAACTCAGGTGAATGCCTGGATGATGGATAGCAGCGATGCTGGCAGCATGGTCTCTGACCGGGACGCCACCTTCAACCGCCAGTATGTCCACAACACAATGAACGGCTACGGCTCCGCCTCCGCCAGCCAGATAAGGCAAGGAGGGGGCACCATGACCTTGCCGTCTACCATGCGCCGATCCCTCAGCGGCACTCTTTCCCGCGGCGGAGGGATGATGGGAGGAGAGGTGGAGATGGCCCAGACACATTCCTTCAAAGGCCCAGCCTTCCGCACCATTAGCAGGATTAACAACCGAAACCGAATGAGTATGGGCTCCATGTCTGGGACCGGCACCCTGCAGCACCAGATGTCCTCAGGTGGCAGCAGCTATGGGGGGGCAGACAGAGGCTTCATCGTAGGTGGAATGTCCTCTGGTTCCCAGGGAAACCTAACGATGCAGCGCCAGGGCACCCTGTCCCGCGCCATGTCTGTCAAGAGCATGCACAGTGTGGGCAAGGGCATGGACATCTTCGATGGGCAGATGGACTTGGGAACTAGCATGGGCAACCTGAGCGGGTGAGAAGCTTACATGACTAACAAAGTCTCAACTATAACGTTTTAATTTGCAGCACTAATAATATCAAATGTTCTCACACTATTTACAAGTTTTTTAATGTCAGGTGGTACATGCACACCAGTATCTCCAACAATTCCTTATCTCTGTGATCTGTAATACTGAACAATCTAAAATAGAAACAAAATTTTCTATCTAAGTTCCTCACAGAATATAGTAAATGAAAATACATGTACCTCAGTGAGTGTCTATATTCAGATTCCACTGGTTAGGTTTTTGCATTAAGGCAACCAAAATACATGTTGCTATCGACAGATATGGAGAGATTAATCAAGTTGGTTATGAGCAAAACAATAGTCATCGTCAGAGCAACAGCAACTTGTCAAAGAACAGGAAGACCAGAACCCTGCTGTGATTCTTGTGACCCAGTTCGAGGTATTTTTATGACCTTGAATGAAATTCCAATGAATGCAATATTCTTGACGAGTGGTGTCACAGCATTCATGTGTCAAGAGGTTTCAGGGAGGGAGTGCATGATGTGAACAGTGTATTTCCCAAGAGCTGCGGATTGGGAGGTCGCTCTATAGTGGCAGGACTGGTTTGGGTGTGGCAGCGCAGTTTCAGGCCTCGCATTTCACACACCAACAGCTTGTGGTTAGCTAAGAAGATTTAGAGGCCGCAGTGTGAAATGGAAGAACTTCTGCAAACTGAATTTTGCTTACCAGAGGCAAATCATCTATGATTAATTACTGTGGCTACTCAGTTGCTGGGACTATGTTTATCGAAACATCCAAAAGACATGTTTATAGTAGCAGGGCAATAAAATCACTGACGTTTTAAATTCCTTGGTTTAATTTGCTCATTTGCTGGTTTGACAGGATCAACAGCTTGGACATGCCCACGGCGGTGCAGTACCTGAGAGAATCTGACCCTAACATGCAGGTCCTGGGAGCCGCCTATATTCAACATGAGTGTTACAACAACAGTGATGCCAAACATGAGGTACTGGAGACAGATTGGATTTGTGGTCAGAATTCCTCTGTTTGTCCTCTGTCTGTCTGCAACTCAGCCATGAATTGTTTTCCCTCAAATGTAGATTTCAGTAGATAGATGTTTCTCAATTGTTAACATAAATTAGCTACAGCATTGTTGTCATACTGGCGTTCTCCAGTTGTTCCACGAGTTGCACAATTTTATCATCGCTGTAAACATATCTGGACTTTGCCCTGTATAGGTGTCAGATGGCAGATATAAAGATTAAAAATCTTATCTGATGTGACAGACATCCTTTTTGTTTTACAAAAATGATAAGTAGTTTGACCCAGATGCTTTAGCTTGTTGAGTCTTGTCATTATTTTCAGCTCTGAGGATATTGTTGGTTTAATGCCCAGAGTTCTTTGAGAAATTACATGAGATGCAGATGCTTTGAGATCTGTGAGATGACTGTTCATTGTTTCCTTGTAGTTTTGATATACAGAAACAATAGGCTGGAAATCATGACCTTTAATCACCTCATTATAGGAGAGAATAGAGTCACCAAAACTTTATTAAAGCAAACTGTACACGGCCTAAGAACTTTCCCTGCCGCTCCATCCTAAGGTGCGTCGCTACAAGGGCATCAGTGACCTGGTGAAGCTGTTCAACTGCGACAACCAGGAGGTGCAGCGTTACGCCACTGGTGCCACACGCAACCTCATCTATGAGAATATGGACAACAAGGTGGCTCTGATCGAGGAGGGCGGCATCGCACAGCTGGTTGAGGCACTGAAGGAGCCTGACGATGAGCTCCGCAAGAACATCACCGGTAGGACAAAGTCTCTGTCACTCCCTTTAAAACACGACAACACTATTAAGCAGAGTTCATCTTGGACTATGGAGCTGGCTGCTTGTTTTGGGCTGTTGACCCAGATACAAATGATGCAAATCATTAGTTACAGTACTTGGATGCAGCACAATCCTCGTAGTTGACACACTCACTGTCAGTAGAGTCCTTGTAATTCTTAGAGCAAACAGTAGCCTCTGAAATTACGTCATTATTTCACATAAAACAAGATGAGAGGAGAGTGAAAAATTATATTCAGACATTTAGAGAAGATAGTGGATGAGAAACAGGAGCCAGGGTTGGATCTTTTGGAGTTCCTGTCTAATACTTGTTTATGATACTAGTTTTTCTGGTACTTAAAGCTGTCTGTTGGCCATTAACTTCCAAAGTACACATCTCCTTCAAGTTTTTTCTCCATTTGGCAGAGCCTTCTCACCCTTTAGCAATCATACATGCTCATGAGTTCATCAACAGTCATTATCCAACATTAGCAACCCTGGGAATCTGCTGTCAGCACTGGCACTCAGGCTTTTTCTCCCAACTGTTTTTAATGATAAGCCAAAATTGAAAATGGTGACAACGGACACACAAAAAGAAAAAAAATCATCAAGGTTTGCATCACCATAGGGTGGAGATTTGCTAGGTCGGTAGTGTGTGTGTGAGTACACGCAGGGTAGGAGGCGGAGCTGCTGTTTTTTCTGAAGGGTGTGTGAAGAGGAGGAGAAGGGAGTGTGTGGGAGTTGTCTGGGCCTGTGGACCTACAGTGTTTTTGCCGCTCCCTTTTATGAGTTGAGGCCTTGTCACTGTTACAACTTGATCTGTATCTGTCTGAACACTCAGAGGCTCATGTCTGCGTGACATGTTCAGTAAGGAACTAACAGAACAGCTGTGCGCCGTCTTCTGAGTAATTTACCAAACGTGACACATTGGTCTCGTCGTCTGTATGTCGTCACTGTAGGATGAAAACCTTGTATTTCCAAAATGTCAACTTTTCAGGAACTAAGAAAATCAGCTTTGCTTTTAGCTTGACTGCCATTTTTGAGTTTATCCCATGGGTTTTGAAAGGGTTTTATAATTTTCTCAAGCCATGCAGGACCATGTAATCTTTCAATTAACATTAAAACACGAAAACCAGCAAAAAGTTACAAGGCTTTCATGTGACATCAGCAATATGTGTGGCTACAGTGTTTCCACAAGAATCTAGGCTTTAGCAGCCTGTCCTCAACCTTTTTTGCCTTACAGCCCTCAAAAACCTCAAAAGTCCCGAGCCTCAGGTGGCTTTTAAGAAACTGTTGAACTTTTGAAAGCGAAACTGGCAGTTGTGCTAACGCTCCCCTTGGTGTGTATTTCTGTAGGCATCCTGTGGAACCTTTCATCCAAAGACAACCTCAAGGAGAAACTGGCCAAGGAGACCCTTCCTGAGCTGACTGAGAGGATCCTCATCCCTCTGTCGGGCAGCGGAGACTCTGAGGTCATCCATCAGAGCCCGTCCGAGGCAGACATCTTCTACAACACCACCGGATGCCTCAGGTGTGTCTTCTCACTATGGATTGCAATTTATGCCTCGCACGCTTTCACCTATGTCTGCTATTTCTCCTGTGACCACTTTTTTTCCGCTGGCTTTAATGGAAATAGCTCTCTAACCTGCCGCTCCCTCTGTGTGTGCCCCGCAGGAATCTGAGCTCCGTGAATGAGAAGACCCGTCAGCAGATGAGGGAAACCCATGGACTGGTGGACGCTCTGGTGGGCTACATCAATGGCTCCCTTGAAGACAGCAAGGCAGAGGACAAGGTGAGACTGAGTGACAAGGGAATAGCAGTTGAAGCTGCATGTAGGCTAAGTGTTTGGGTTCAACTCATAAGGAAGAGGATTAGTGCCACGTGAAAAATGTATTTGAGTTCTGAGAATAAAGTCAGAATTTTGACTTTAATCTCAGAATTCTGACTATTCTCAGAATTCTGAACGCTTGCGTGTTTGTGTTCTCAGGGGGTGGAGAATGCAGTGTGTGTCTTGAGGAACCTCTCCTACCAGCTGTACAGTGAGATGCCGCCATCTGCCCTGCTCCGTCTGGAAGGACCAACCAGAGCTCAGGACACAGGGAAAGGCGAAGCCATTGGTTGCTTTACACCTCAGAGCAGGAAAGCCAAAAATGTAAGCACACATGAGCTTTACCTGTCAACATTTTTTTAAGTGCACTGAGAAGTCGATCTCAACGCCGTCTTCCTGCGCCTTTCTTGCCCTTCCAGAGGAAGAACCAGGACCTCACCACTTTCACTGAGGTTGCTCGGGTGCCGAAGGGAGTGGAGTGGCTGTGGCACCCGCAGATCGTGCAGATGTACAACCGCGTGCTGCATCAGTGCGAGATCAACTCCACCACCCGCGAGGCTGCTGCTGGGGCGCTGCAGAACATCACTGCTGGAGACAAGAGGGTAAGCACCACTCTTCACCTCTTTTTTTCCTTTTTCTTTACTATGCCCTGCTGTTTTCTCTGTCTGGTGTTTCCTCTGTGTGTAAAGTGCGTTGAGACATTTCTTTGTGATAATTGCACTTTAGATAAATATTATCTTGACTTGACTTCTTCCTTTAGTGGGCGTCAGTGCTGAGTCGGGTGGCTCTGGAGCAGGAACACATGCTGCCAGTGTTGCTGGATCTATTTCGTACCAACAATGACCTGGAGCTGCGCTCCCTCACCGGCTTCCTCAGAAATCTGTCCCGCCACGCCAAGGATAAGAATCACATGGGTCAGTCCTTCACGTCTCTCACCTTCTTATGCATAAAGAATTAGATGACACATAGATGTGATTGAGGAGGGCATGTGGACTACAACCCCCCGAGGATGATCAGTCCGTAACTCACTGCCATTTGTTTGAATTTTCCTGTACTGGATCAAGTGTACAGACCAATAACACAATATGAAGCATATAATCTTAACAGTAGTTATTTGTTTGTTTAGCCACAAAGGTAGTGAACAACCTGGTGACCAAGCTGCCCAGCGATGGCCACCAGAAGGAGCCGTCCAGTGAGGTGGTGGTCAACATCTGTGGTGTCCTCAACAACCTGGTGACCAGCAGCTCCTACGCTGCCAGAGATATCACCTACTTCGATGGCCTGCCCAAACTGGTTGGCATCAAGAACTCCCATGACACTAAGTAAGTGGTCTTTAAAATGGCAGATTGGAGGTGAAAATGATGCGTACCTGCACTTCTGCTACTTTGATATTACATTGATACAGAAGTTTGTATTATTCAATGTTATATCTCACCCTGTAGTTCACCAAAAATGTTGAAAAAAGATGAATGTTTGACAGCGTATTTCAACCTGCTGTGTCAGAAGAGGTTATTTGTGCCGAGTGTTAATCTTCAATGTGTCTTTTCTAGTCCTGGGAAGTCGAAGGCAGCCAGAGCGGCAGCCACAGTTCTCTGCAACATGTTCCAGTACAAGAAGTTGCACAAAGACTACAAACAGGTAAGAGACTAGAGAAAATACCAAAAAGGAGTGCTATATGATTGGCAATAGTATAACCATGCTGAATTGTTATTGAGCAACCAAAAAATAAAAATAAATAAACAAAAATATATCACAGGTTAAATCATATCTAGTTAGATACCTCAAGAGAGTGTCTATCAAAATATAAATGTTCAAATCAAACAAAAATTAATTCTAATTCTGTATACCTAACTATCAAATCACACTGAAGCATGTTTAATAAATGGATATGAACGTAAGTGGAATTTGAATGGGTGCTGTGGGTGCCTGGCACACATAATGCCAATAATGTAGAGAATCCCTAGGAACGTAGTAATATTGGTAAAAATTAAAGGTAAATAAGCATATTATGAACAATCAGCGACTATTTTCCATTGCTAATTTACTCTTAATTGACCTTTATCAACACAGCCATTGACCAATATATAAAGATGAAATCTAGAAAATGAACCTGTAGGATTAGTGCAATATGGCAGATTTGGAAAAGAATTATGTTTATGTATGCACTTACATGACTTAATGTGAATTGGTAAATAAATATACCACTGGGTGTCACAGGGAATTAGCACTGCATTTTCTTTAGCATAATAGTATTTTAATTGTAATTTCAGTATGCTGATAAGTTATTATTTTTGCCCTTTTAGACCTTTAACATGGTTGGTAGACAGAGATCACAACTACAGCTTGCACCCATATGCGTGAAAGGCAAGCTCCGCCCCTGGATACGAATAAAGGGAGAGTGATAAAACATTCTGAAAGCCCTGCTTGAACACTCAGTGAATGAAGATATTATTTGTCATAAATAAAGGACCTACTGTAAATACTCCACTTGGGGACATCTATTGTTAAAGGGCACAAAAGTATTTCTGAAGGAATTTCTCTCATTTTGTATCTGCCCTCTGTTTTGTTTGAAATAAGCACCAGTACTGTTTTCTCTCATCTTTCAACTTCATTTTTTCCCTGTTTTTCTCACATTTACATTCACATCTCAGTCGCAACAAAGACACACCCGCGTTTCAACATGTGCCGAAAAACGTTCTTTTTATTGTAAATGCCCCACCCTCATTCTTCTATGGGTGCATGTGTGTGTATGTATGAAAGCGAGCGAGCGAAAGTGTGTATGTGTGTGTGGCAGTTGACATTCCTTCTCTCGGCAATTCCCTTGAGGATTGGGCGGCTCATGTTCAAAACCATACATCCCTATCTGTGTTCACACGCATAATTCTGTCAACACACACACACACACACACACACACACACACACACACACACACACACACACACACACACACACGCACATCTACCTCTTGGGCAGGGTTAGGTAGGTTTATTTGTTTTGCAGATGGTGCCTTGCCCCTCCCAAGGGTGCGGCGTTCAGATTATTTCCTAATGAGCAAGTCGCAACAGAACAAAAAATGCTTTTACTGTATGCTTCGGCTACACGGTTTTCAATGAACTACTCAGGTATCTGCTTTACCACTCACATTTACATGTGGAAAAAATTAGTTATTTCAACATTGGATTATGGAACTCGTAAAAATCGTTTGCATGTACTTACATTGTGCCATGGGGTCAGAGGTCACTCCAGTTTTCATAAGTAGAAAAACAACTTACAGTAAAGCCGTTGCTGACAATGACAGACACCTCAGAGGGTTAATATAGCTTTTGTCCACAATACAATTACTGCCATAAATCAATCCTTTTTTTATGTTGTATGTTCATACAATGTGGTATATAACAAGTATCCATTTTGCTTTTTTGTTTTACAGAAAGGATTTACAAGACCAGATTTTGCGGATATGACAATCTAAAAAAAGGTAACGCAGGTGCAATTTGTATCTGCCATACTTTTGGATAAATACATGGACACATACGTGATTGAGGACCTACCCACTGGAAAAGTACTTTGCTACTTAGTACGCATTACAGAACTGGATGGACATCAGTGCATTGCAAGTAGCTAGAAATATGGATCCAGTATAGTGGACTATTGATGGACTCTAAAGAATACAATGTGTGCACCTTAACAGTTTTACTCTCTTTGTTTTAACACTGTATGTTTTAGTATGGAATCAGGGATTTTTTTTTCTCTCTTAGAGCAGCGTATGAAATGAAACTGCATTAACCAGTTGTTCTTGCCTCTTTTATTTTCTCTCTGGCTGCCGTATGGAGGCAGTTTCAGAGAAGACTGTTTGTTCACGGGTGATAAGGTGGAGACTTTGTGCCTCGTCCTCTCACTGTTGCACCTCATTTTCAGCATGAATGCAGCCACTGTGGTACTAATGTGGCTGTCTGAGAACCAGTGTGTGCCTTGCTCCTGTTAATTATAAACTAGTGCATTGTTGACTTTTTTTGTAAATGTTGCCTTGTCTTTTACAAAGTAATTGGATGAAATGTTATATATTAAGTACTTTCTATTATAGTTTTTGGATAGATAAATATGTTCTATTTGGAACATTTTCTTTATAAGCGAGTCAGAATTATAATGGAGTTATAATTGAATGTATACACAGATGGATGTCTAGAAATAAAGACTACTGAAATGTGGACAAATATGATTCAGAAGTCTGGGTATAATGGTTGTGCTTCTAAAGCTGAACAAAGTCCATTTTTGTAGATAGATTGTGCTTCTCAGAATTTAGCAATCTCTATCCTGTTATCCACAAATGCTCATGTTTGAAATGGATTGATTTGATTTCAAATCATTTTGTCAAACATAACTCTCGTACCATATGTCAGTATATTTTTCTATAGCATGCCATTATAACTGCTGTTTGTCTAATGTAATAAATGTTCTGTATTAAGTCAAGAAACACAGGTGAAAGCATACAGTCCTTCCTTCATTTTCACAACATTCTACAATATTTGTTTTGTACTTTAGTGTGTGTGTTTGTAAATGGTCCATTCTAAAAAGCAATAGTGCACATTTGGACCTCATTCCTGTAGTAAAGCATTTTCAGTTAGACATTGCTAGTACAGTAATTTTTTTTTATTTTATGTTAAACTTGTAAATATTCATGCAAAACCGTTAGTCATCCTAATTCAGATTCTATGCATTGCGAATATTACTACACATTACTGTAGCGCAAATGATAACCATGTGTTTCCATGTTGTTTAGAAACATTAACCATTTTAATATTTGCTTTTGTGTTGTATACGGGCAGATGTTTAAAATGGATATTTCTTAACTAATAAAGAGACCAATTTGGTTGTTGAATGTAATTTCTTTCTCTGTAAGCATGTTTGTCTTTGTTGGATAACCTTGAGAGGTTCTGCAGCGTTTGTCGTACTGTAAGAGACTGACACTGACACAGTGAAATGTCGGCCCCTCCCTGTTTACATATTTGCTCCTGCTCAGACAGGAACAATACCGGCCCTTCCCTACTGCACCTTGCTTCAGCTCTGCGCCACAGTCAATCATTACCCCACTGGGACAGAGATCACCAGCCCCTCCAGAGAGAAACAATAGCCAGATATCTCGTCAAAATGTTTTATTAACGTGACTGCCATGTTATCACGATATGTTTACATTACATGTAGAGCTCCCAAGTGGAGAGAAATGACAAGTACTAAGAGTTTGTTAGTCATGGGCGACCTGCTGGCTCAGCTGGCTGGAGCTCAGACCACGTAACCGGGACGCTCTGGGTTTGCCTCCGGCTTGGGGCGTTTGTGGCATCTCAACTCTTAATTTTTCCTGTCTATCTCTACCGTCAACTATCAAATGAAAGCAAAGTGCTCAAAAAGTAATTAAAAAAATCTTCAGTCATGTTTGAATTTACTCTGCCCTCTGGTGGGGGAATAAAAAAGACATCTTTTGAAATATGAAATTTCAATTTTATAAATTTATATATATACAGTACATTTGCATAAACAATGGCACAGCTTGTGTTATTGTCTTCCCTGATTGATACAAGTATGTTAGTGAGGTTAACTACTTTACCATTTTCTCATAAAATTATCATTAGATTTCAATAAAGTAATGATTCACCAGAGTACAAAATATAAAAATATCTAAAAAATAATAATAATCTTTGGTAAGTGGAAATAGCACAAAACAGTAACACTTGTCGATTTTAAAAACACAAAAAATGTGCCTGTATTTAGTTACTTCACATAGATAAGTATAAAGTAATGAAAATGGGCGTCTTCATGTACAGTAGGTTATGTTTAGAGGCCACCAGATGTGAAGGGACTGTGGATCAAATGTCCTCCTCAGTGACCAGGCAGTAGAAGTCGGAGCGCGCTCCATAATTGCGTGATCCCAGGTCCGACACGTCGATGTCTGAAGGTTTGGGCTCGGACGCTGCGATGGGAGCAGCAGGGAGGACAGGAGCTTTGGATGTGAGGGCCTTGTACACAGGGAGGCGAAGCCCTGGAACAGAATCAGAGAAGTGATGCATGGAAAATATATCCCAAATTTATGCAAATACATCCTTTCTGGCTAAACAGATTCTAGCATAATCATCATACAGTACACCTTGAGTGCTGCTGCATCAGTAGTTGAGGACTGTGTGGCCTTACCCAGGTCTCCAGCAGGGTCAACGTCTGCGCGGCAGTCCAGGTAGTCGGGGTTGAGGGTGAGCATGGGGTCCTTGTCATCCTGCAGCAGAGTCTGAGGGTCTCCTGCAGACTTGCTGTGGAGGACGACCCGGCGAGGCATCGCCAAGGCCAGCTCCTTCCAGAAGACTGAGGACGGAGTCTGTGGAAGATACAGTAATCAAACAAGACACATGAGATCACGCTATAACATTAAATAATTAAATTATTGAAGTATTGCTTGTTCTTATAGCCAAACTACAGAAGCCTTGTTTGCATATATGTTATTATATATCTCTAATTCAGATTTATATTCATGGATTTTTACATTTTAATGCATTTTGACAATCAAAAATAATTGTAATCATATCATTTGTTGTTGTCAATTAAATAAAATCATGCTTATCAGTACTTCAGAAATATTCAGTTGCTCCCCACTGCCTGTCTCCACTGCTATAAATGCATCATTCAGCCTGTTTACTCAAAACAACCAAATTTTGGGTTACTATAGTACATTAAGTGATAACTGAGTTGCTTCATGATGTCCCAGTTATTGTTTCCGCTGATATGACCACTGATATTGTGGGGCTTATAATGCTTAATTGTTTTTTAGGAAGATTTGTCCTTTAATTTGATCTCCTGTGCAAAAAACCCTGCAAAAAAAGACATCACACCTCTCATAACCTCAATAGAACCAAACCAAATCAAAATGAAAACTGAGCAAGGCTCAAAATGCTTTAGAACTGTGTAGCAAATACTACATTAATAATACATTAATAATACATTACCGCCATCGCAAAGAGAAGAAACACCAGTCACCTTTAAGCGCACCCAGTGCGCACACACACACACACACACACACACACACACTACACGCAAAGCTGTCCCCAAGCATTCCCTCTCAACGTAAATATTACAATGTGTATTTAAATTTGTTTTATTGTTACTCCATTAATACTAAACCTCCCATTTATATAATTTCATGTTCATGTCTGAATTCACTTTTTAAACCTGTCTGTCCATGTATTTACTGTATGTTTTTTTTTTTTTTCAAAATGGAAATGTAATGGTGTTCAAAATAGAGAAATTACTCATGCTTCATTACTCATTCGTTCCTAAGCGTGCCCAGCATGTTTTCCTATGCGTATTAGCAGAGAGCAGCCGTCAGTAGAGCAGTGTATTGTGACGTTACCACAGAGTTGTGCCTCCAGGTGAGTACGGTGAGGCAGTGCTGCTGCTCTCTGAGCTGCTGCTTGACCTCGGGCCTCATGTGTTTGGCCTGGCCCTCCAGCGTGATGAGGATGGGCTGCTGGGACAGCTCCAACAGGTGCAGAAGGCCCTGTCTGAAAACACGACACAGCTACGTCACAAATAGGACACACACACACACTGTGGTAGCAGCAACACTGACCTCAAGTGGCAAACTGCAGTGATGCCACAGTAGTTTTACTCACAATTTTATCCATTAAGTGCTGCATCATTCTGCTTGATAAACTGTTATGTCCCTATAACAAGGACATAATGTTTCTAATTTTGTTTCTACTTAGCAGGTCTGCAGGTGTAAGACAGTCTGACCTGAAGTTGTTGGAGCACCAGTCCTGCTCTAGGTAAGCATGGGACAGCACCACGATTAGACGCCGAGAGCGACTCACGTTCATTAGCAGCTCTGCAGAAGGCTCTGGAGACACAATGTATTGTTGAAGCATCACTGAAACTATGCAGATTTAAATTACATGCTAAGCATCTAGCTGACACTCTTAGCCAGAGTAACAACAGCAGAATAATCTTAAATTCCTGCATTACCAACATAAAAAGCAACAAACATTAAGGAGTACAAGGGTCAAAGCCACAGTGGCCAAACAATAGATTTAACATATTCCTGTGTCCCTACAATACTAATGTATAACAGAAGTAATAGTTAAAGAAATAAGACCCACCAGGCAGAATATTTTTTACAAGGCATCTGTGTGATCATGGTCTAAAATCTAATAATTGTGATTCATCCTTAATCATTCAATACTATACATAAGATCACAGTGTAAAAAAGGCATTCGAAGTTACCTGAGCCAGGTAGGATGTCATTGTCATTGAGGTGCAGCTTGTGTCCGTTTTTATTCTCCAGGTGAGGTTTCAGAATAAAGTTGACAAACTTCTTGTCATATTCATTGTTCACATAGGAGATGTAGGCATCATACAATTTGCCATCTGAAGACATGGACAGAGAAAGATACCAGTACTTTCACAGTGGTTTTAATACTGTAATCTTACACCTTCATTATACCACACACACTTCAACAGAATTCTCACCATTGAGTTCATAGTCTCCATACGAGTTCCTGTACCAGAGTTTGATGTTCAGGTGATACCTGGAGTACACAACAGCAGCGATGGCCAGGATGAGCAGGAGGACGATGGCTGCAATAACAGCAGCTGTGTGGCTGGGGTGTTCTGATCACACACAAACACTTCAATTAAAATGAATGATCATGCACTGCTGAATGTGGCTTCTTTCAGTACAGTATGTCTGAACAACAGGGTCCTTGCAGTTCAACTACAAAAATCATTCAGTCATGCTCCTGACAGAAGAGTGAGAGTGAATATGCTCTTTGGGTGCATATTTAATTCAGGGATATATAACACTAATCAGAATCAATTTATTTTATTTATCAATTCCTATTCCTATTTATTAATAGGATTTTGACCTGGATAATTGGTGCTGACACATACAGTTACACAATACAGGACTGACACACTCAAAATGTAACAGGACCTGGCATACAGTTCAGACAAGCCATACTGTATGATAGTATACACAAAAAAACTAGAAATAACCGCCTCGCGGTTGTATGCCTCCGCCAACAAGTCAAGTTGCAGTTTACATCCACGTCTGTCCAGACTCATAAAATATATGTAGTGAAGACTTTGAAGGAATTTAATAAAAGGTATTAAATGTATTTTTTGGCGAAATGGAAGTTATCACTATATTGACATGTATGATTCCAGTGAATAATTTCCAGTGAGAAACATGCTGTCTTCACTTAGAGACTATTTTTACAGAGTACAGAGGACTGATAGAGAGCTTCGTCACATGGTGCAACGAACCTGAAGCTCAATATCAGCAAAACCAATTTTGTCATAATTAGCGTATGAATTCTTGAGTTATGGCCAAAAACGTCTTTTGTGAGGTCAGAGTGACCTTGACCTTTGACCACCAAATTCTAATCAGTTCATCCTTGAGTCCAAGTGGACGTTTGTGCCAGATGTAATGAAATTCCCTCAAGGCGTTCCTGAGATATCGTGTTCACGAGAATGGGACGGATAACCCAAAAACATATTGCCTCCGGCCACGGCTGTCGCCGGCGCGGAGGCATAAAAACACTACAACTATACATTCAGGGCCAAAGCACTGTACTAGCACTGACATAGTTGGTCGCAGCACTGAACCAGGTGAACTAGGTTGATAGCCTGAATAGCTTATATTAGTGTGTGTGTGTGTGTGTGTGTGTGTGTAGGTATCCTAAGTGGTCTTACTTGTATTCTGCAGGCTGAAGTCGGAGGAGGCGTTCCTCACGGTGCAGCTGTAGAGCCCAAAGTCTTCCAGCTCACTGAGGCTGATCGGCAGCAGACTGCTCACCATCAGCTGCCCGGCGCCTGGCGACCTGGTGTGAAGGATGGAAAGCTTGATCTGCCTGTGAAATACTTTCTTTAATGCAATGTAATGCACTGAATAATGCAAAAGTCATATTTTAAACGCTTGAATGCACCAGGAGGAGGTATTCTGTGGGTAAAGGGTGTGGTTGGGGAGAAGGCTGCCATCTTTACTCCAATGCAAGGAAGTGTCACACGACTCCTCACTTGGGTCCCAGCGAAGGAGAGCGGTGCAGTTCAGTTTTGCGACGGAGCCCAGATTCCCCCAGAGCCGAGTCAGCCCCCCATTAGGCTTAAATTCTGGGGCTTTGAAACACTGGGACTCTGTGTGAAGACAAACCAGAGTTATCTTTACTGCCTGCAAGAGCTAAAGACAATAGAGGCCTTCATGTGCACGGCCCACTGTTGTAAGCCTGATACAGCCACATAGTTGCTGGAAGGCACGCTGAAACCAAATGCCTCCTTGCAGGTGTAACAAATCCTGTTTCACTCACCTCTTCACCCCATATGAAGTCTAAGTTTACCTCAAGGAACAAAACAATAGCCTACTTAGAGAACGTGGAACTAGATGACAGTAGCAAGTTGCAGATCATTTATTACACCTATATCGTGGTTTACAACAGGTAGGCGGCTTGAAATTGAGAACACTTACCTTTAATAATGAGACGCACGGTGAATGAGGGTGTGCTGTTGCCCCGGTCCACACAGGTGTAATTCCCCTGGTCCTTGAAGCTGAGGCTGGGGAAATCCAAGAAGGCCCTGCCCTCCACAGTGAGCAGGGCCTGGGCAGGAGAGGCAGAAGGCCCAGGCAGCTGAACACAGTCCTTCAGCCAGGTGAGCTGCAGCTGGGAGGTCTGAGGCAGAGCGGGCGCTAGAGGACAGTTCAGCCGATACGCAGCCCCCCGCCCCACATACACCACCTGCTCCTTTAATCTCTGCTCATCCACACAAGTCTGAGCTACAAATAGGGAGAGAGGGAAGATGGCAGAATGAAGGTACCATTTACACAGCCTTCTGTGCCGCTGTGCAGTTCAGTGCACGCAGTAAGCAAATTCCTGGAAATGCCTTTTCATTTGCAAGGGTCCTTTTCAGCTATAGCCTACCACAGCCTACTAAACACTTTGCATACAGTCTGTGGAGGCAGGCTCTGCCTTCAAAGTAAAAATTTGTAGTTGCACTCCCATAGCTCCGATGCAGAATTCTTTATTGTCTTAAAAAGATGTTTCGACAGCAACACTGTCTTTGACAGGGTATCATCAGGCTCTGTCTTCAACATTAGTGTGATATTCTTGGTAAACAGGGAGTGCCATTGCGGCTAATGGTGCATGAAGGTGAACCTGTTTACTTTTTCACCCTGGCTGCAGCTGTGCAAATGGGTGTTTTGCTGAGTAAGAGAAAGACTGAAACAGTTTGAGGACATGTTCAGTGTAAACATTGGGTGTGCATACAGCGTGTTGAGGGCAACAGAGCCATATTCAAACTAAGCATATTTCCTCTGTGGAGACCTGAAAAATATGTCACCCAGACTGTCAAGGACTGAGCTGTCCACCTCAACCTGGACCAGTTCTTCAACATATTCAGCGCATGCGCAACCACGACCTGGAGGAAGAACTTGCAAAACTGCTCATCTCTAGTTCATCTCTGGTTCCTCTCTTGCTTTGCCCGCTCCACTTTTTCACCATTTCTCAGTAAGTAGCCTACGCGTTCAAAACACTGGGCTACACATCCGGGTGCGAAGTCCAGGTCGGGGCCCCGTGTTGCCAGGCAGCCCGGCTCATGTGACTGTATGATACTGAAGCGCTGACAGAGTGACCACATGTGCATTGGGTATACTGATTTATTTCGGTCATGAGCCATAATTCATAACGTGAACTTTTAACTCATGCTGTTCTTCACTGCTGAGTATTTCCCTTCTCTCACTGTCACATAGATCCACAACCCATAGACTTCCCAGTCAAAATCCCGTAAATGTTACCATACTCGTTTCTTACGGCAAAACAAGCCTATATGATGATCTGATGAGGTGGATATAAGACTACATTCAGTGTATTTGGCATTTGTCAACATAGTGTAAGCCAATCATATCTGCCTAAATGAAAGCCCAGTGTGGGTCTAGTTTTGTGCATCCTTACCGTCTGCCAGGAAACTCCTGTCCCATAAACTGGCGAAAGCCAATATGAAAACGACCAAAATCACAGCCATTATCCACTGTCTTCCTTTTCCGTATTCCCGGGTAAGAAGTGAGTTAAGTGGCCAACGTTTTTATGTATAAGAATTAACGTTACATCACTACCTAATGGCTAATAGCCTGTAACTTTAGTGCGGTTTAGTTACATGGACCTACAGTGACTAAGCGGACAGTGGATACCAGCAGCCTTCAACGCACCTGGAAAGACCTGAAAAGTCACTGGCTATTGGCTACACCTGATCACGTGAAGCATGCCCGGCTCTCACCTGGGTTTAGCCATGTAAGTATTACAGGTGTTAAACTATGAAGAGGTTATTGACTGACTATGAACTCACTATATTATCCCTATAATATTCCTATGGGGCCATAATGTGTCTGTGAGGAGTTTGTAATTAACTTGTTGTGTTCTTTCGTACGGGATCACTATACTAGGCGTATTACTAGTCCCATAATATTCCTAGGGACTTATAGTATCCTTCTAATGTAGCCTATCATAGGAATATTATTGTTCTTTTTCACACACTGATTCGTTGAGAAATTGAAATAACAATTGTGATTAAAGTCATGACTATGATTGAAAGTTCAGTAATAAAGAAGGCATATGACTGCAGCATAATACTTAATATAGATAATTGTCCTTATGTAGTTGTAGTTTGGCAAATTCAGTCTTAAATATTTCTTAATTAACAAACACAGTCTTAAATTACATTTCATGATGACAAAAGTTTACTTTTAGTAAATATTACAAAATATTATAATGCAAACAATTCCTGTGTCTGATTTACAAAAGTCAAAAATCTTCACCATCAGATTCTGTATGATTAATGACAATCATCAGAGCGCCTTTAGACAATATAAGGCAACATCATAACACACAAAGTATGTGCAATAATAGTATAAATTACCTTTAGGCCTTCAATAAAAATAAGCACAAATACAGTAAGAGTCACAACAGCGATCAGCGATCCAACAGAGAGATGTCAGTGCAATTCAATAATAATAATAATAATAATAATAATAAGAGTAATAAAATCTCATCAAAGACATGTTCAGTAAAACCAGTCACACTTGTTTTGTCCAATAAAGATCTATTTTCTCTCTCTTAAGCCTCCGTAAAGAGGAGCAGAAGATGGCCAGCCCTTACATCTGACCATCACATCTGACCATCACATAAACAATAAAGTCCAAAGGTGTGAGTCCTCTATCCATACTCCTCGGAGTGATAAAAATGGCTCTGATGCACTGCAAAGTCACTGTGTCCACCTTGGTTCAGAAAAAAATGTGCCCCCATAAAAACGTCTGAATGTTTTCACACTTCAAATGACCTGTAAGAATTATAAGCAAATTATTAGTTGTGGCAACTATGTCAAGGAACCGTTTTACAGTCACAAAAGATTCAACAACAGAGAAAATCACTCAGCACAGATATATATTGACTGCTCAAAAATGTTGCATAAATGTACAATTATACAGGATTATAAATACAGGTAGAGATACTGCAAAATACCACAGTTGCATTCATGTTTGATCATGTAGGCTGATTCAATTGAAATGTAAAATTAAAGTGGCATTTCATTTTGGTAGAAAATTTGTACTTTTTAATACGAATACCTCTATGAATTCATTTGCTTTTGTTTTGTAAAAATGATACTGCCAACACAATATAAGCTACAGTAAAATAACCCTGGCAGTAGCATTGTTTTATAAGTTCAACGCCACAATTTTCACAACACATTTTTGTTTCTTATGCTAGCAATTGTGTATCACCACAGTCAGACCTTGAATGATGATGAACTCATCTGTGGGTATGCTAAAATGTCAAATATTCTACTAAGGTGAAATATCACTTTAATGTAATATTTGAGCAAAATCAAAAAAAAAATCAACCTGAAATTAACTGCATACCAGACTGGTTGAAAACTACAAATCAAATTTTTACATTTGTTTGACAACCTGCTACACCAGTCTGACTACAAACTGTCCAAGACCCACCTGAGTTCTTCCTTTAGCCTGTTGAGTTTATCAAAGAGTCTGTCATTCTTGACCTGCATTGGAGCGCTTGGGACAAACCAGGCTGCGATGAATTTGCATATGACAACAACGTGCTGCAAGCAGAGATTAAAAAAATAAAATAATGATGTAATATCTTCATGTATCTATTATATAATGGCATTAATATTCTTAAAAGTTACAAAGAAATCAATTTAAGAAAAGGTGATTTCTTGCTCTGTCAAGTTGCATTAATGCCTACCTCAAACAGGATGACAAACGCAAAGCGCACAGCTAAAATTAACCAGAACTGTGGGGTCAGACTGTAGTCCTCATTGCTCCTGTAGTCTTTATAACTGTGAAGAGAAAACAGACCAGTGGAATAACTAACTAATATCTAACTAATAACTAATATCATCTCCCTCATCATATTTTCCTTAAAGGCTAACGGAGATTAGCTGATTTGGGGCTGATTGTGGGCTCTAGCTGCAGAGATCCCTCCCATATTTAATAAGAAATACCTCATTACACTAGGCAGGATACCAGGATGCACCATGAACACTGAACAATGGTTAACACGGCCTGTGAGCTGTATCAGAGATTTCCACTCTGCTTTTGCCAATATATTATATCATGGTTTCCTTACATGGATGTCAGGATCATGTGCCAGTGAAATGTCTGTTTAGCTAAAGGCCACAAACATGATTAAGAAAAGAACAACAATAAGGAGTCCAACCTGCAGAAAGAGGCGTTCAAGCCACTATGAGTCATCATCTGGTTAGGTGAAAACTCGTTGTGGATGTTGTGGTCATCCACTCGCACGGTGGATAGTGTGTTGTTGATGTAGCCAACCATGCAGCTTGAAAAAGAAGAAGAAGAATTGAGCGTTGCACTTAGAAAACAGAGCATGGCAGATCGGAAGACTTTATGAGACAAAATCTTCAAATTAAAGCTGTCAGAATACACAGTCTCACTCAATATCTGTCGCTGTGCCATTGGCACATGGGCCGTAGCGGTAACGGTACACCAGGCGGGGGATGAAGTCCGAGGATACACCGATGACCAGCCCATTAGCAATGACAGCTAGGACACCGATGGCCTCCAATACGTCTGTCCACACACCTGAGGAAAAACACTACATCAGTGTCAGGAGTATTTTACCAATATACCATGAACAACATAGACGTCATTTTACCACTATAATACCAACTAAGAGTCAGCAAATGAAATCTTAGTTCACCAATGACCCTCACCAATATCATTGGTTTTCTTGGGCACCATTCTGCGTTCCAGCGTGACCATCTTAATGGCATCCAGGCGGATCTCAATGATGTTATTAATGAGGGCCAGCAGAGGAGCGAGGGGAAACGCTGCCACAAATATGGTGGTAAAGCTGAATTGGATCACTGTAGAGACAACAAAGAAAAACATTTAGTGCCAAAACTATTTAGTGTTTGTTCATTCGCTCAGTAAATACAACCTTACCCTGCTGTTATTACTGTACAAGTATTCTGCACAGTACATACCCATCTCCAGAAACTCATTGAACAGGCTGAAGGAGTCGACATCATTGAGACGGTAGTTGCTGAGCCAGTCTCTCAGCTTGCAGTTGTCACACAGTTCTGCTTCATATTTGGTCTCTGATTCCTCTTTCAGGTAGCAGTGGGCACACTTTCTCTGTAGCTTCTGGGTCCTTCTCCTCTTCAACCACTTGCCAAACCAGCTGATACAGACAAGAAACAGCTTTGACCGACCTGAGCCCCACACTGGGAAAGTGGATTATATAGTGAATGTGCAGCTTTCTTGACTCTGTGTTAAGGTCACTTAAAACTGTTTAACTTTGGCATATAGTTGATGCGTGACTCAAGAAAAAGGCTCTTCACTCCACGTTCAGTGTTTTACCGTTTACTTAGGATATGCAAATCAAACAAAGGGAACAGGAAAAAAAGCATGGTTGACACGTTTAAAAGCACGTTTTTTTCCTCTCTAGCTCAACAGCTTCTCTCTACTGAAGGAAAACAGATGCGCGCAATTCATTTAATGCTTCTCTGCTGAGAGTAATTATCCAATGTGAGATGAGCATTAATCTAAGATAATTTAAACTATGTGTTACACAAGTACATGTTAAGTATAAGCAATATTTATCAAAACATCAATCAACCTGGCAATTAACAATCAATAAATATATAATAAGAGATACAAAATCTAAATAAAATATAAGAAGAAATGTCTCTTACATATTGTATACATATACAGTATATAAACAGATAAGTGCAAAAAGATTTATACTTACGGGCCAGTGAACTCAAAGACATTGCTGATGGTTTGCTTGAGTACCATAATGATGGCCATTTGGATGAACAGGTCAGTGAGACAGCCACTAGGGTGACACTGTGCAGGGGAGAACAAGACTTTATCTGTGAAATCAGATACTTTCAGAGATTTCCATGTACAAAAAAAAGTACAATATTGTAAATGGGATGCAGATCCATGTTTACTCACTTCCTCCAGCCTCCATTTCCCTGCAATTCGCACATAGCCACCAGGATGACCATTGATCCTGTCAAGGGTGATACAAGCATGTCATTATTACTCTAACAAGACCCAGACACCAGGTGAGGACACTGGGTCCTTGAGGTTAGGGCACTGAGTCCTTTAAGTTAGGACACTGAGTCCTTTAGGTTTGGACACTTAGTTCTTCAGGTGAGGACACTGGGTCCTTCAGGTTAGGACACTGAGTCCTTTAGGTTTGGACACTGAGTCCTTTAAGTTAGGACACTGAGTCCTTTAGGTTTGGACACTTAGTTCTTCAGGTTAGGACTCTGAGTCCTTTAAGTTAGGAAACTGAGTCCTTTAGGTTAGGACACTGAGTCCTTTAGGTAGTCCTTTAGGTTTGGATGCTGAGTCCTTCAGCTTAGGACAATGAGTCATTTAAGTTAGGACACTGAGTCCTTTAGGTTTGGACACTGAGTCCTTTAGGTTTGGACACTGAGTCCTTTAAGTTAGGACATTGAGTACTTCAGGTTTGGACACTTAGTTCTTCAGGTTAAGACACTGAGTCCTTCAGGTTTGGACACTTAGTTCTTCAGGTTTGGACACTGAGTCCTTTAGGTTAGGACACTGAGTCCTTCATCTTAGGACACTTAGTCCTTCATCTTAGGACACTTAGTCTTTCAGGTTAGGACTGAGTGCTTTAGGGTTAGGACATTGAGTTGTTCAGGTTAGGACACTAGGTGCTTCAGGTTAGGACACTTAGTCCTTCATCTTAGGACACTTAGTCTTTCAGGTTAGGACTGAGTGCTTTAGGGTTAGGACATTGAGTTGTTCAGGTTAGGACACTAGGTGCTTCAGGTTAGGACACTTAGTCTTTCAGGTTAGGACACAGAGTCCAGTCCAAGTTCTTACCTGCCAAGAAAAAAGGCTACGTAGAAGAGTGAGGAGAAATAGGTGAAGAACTGGAAGGTGAACATCTTGACAGTGAAACTCTTCTCTGTGGCAGCAAATGATCTTGTTTCCTCTGGTAAAGACAGCATGACCTGATATCAGTGTACATGTAATTTACTAATTGACCATAGGATGGCACAATCTCACACACTTTAAAGCATCCCTATTATAGAAATTCAAATTTTTCCTCAATTTATATACATATGTATATAATCAAAGATATTTAATGTAGAAATGGTCAAAAATCCACCCTTTTTTACAGGCAGTTTCAGACTAACTCCAGTCAAAGCATCACAACTAAACATCCTATTGTTTAAGTCTGCCTAGGGTCATACTAATATAACTGGGATAATAGTGTAATAGCATCCAATTTAACTTTGGTACCATATAAAAATGGAGAATATGGAAACACACCTATTTCACAGAGCTTCATGGCTACAATCCTGTTGATCTGCAAAGACGGAGACATGGTCAGAGTCACAGAGCATGATACTAAAGGGAAACATAGATACACATGTAGAGATTCCCTATACCCGTGTCATGATAGTGATGATGAGGTAGTGCAGGAAAGCCCCCAGCATCATCGCTCCAGTGTTGGAGTGGTCGCTCAGGAATTGCCACGATCCCTCAGTCATCAGCACTGCTGTCATCACCCTGAACACCACCAAGGCATGAGTCAGGCCGATGATCACCAGTATCTGAGGAAACACACACATGTGCACACACACATTTATATTACTACACTTGTGAGGGCCTCCACTGATTTACATTAATTCCCTAAAGTACCTAACCCTACGGAAGAGGATTAGGGCCACGTGTGAAAAATGTATATGAGTTCTGAGTTTAAAGTCAGAATTCTGAGATTAAAGTCAGAATTCTGAGTTTAAAGTCAGAATTCTGAGAAAAAAGTCAGAATTCTGAGATTCTCAGAATAAAGTCAGAATTCTGTGATTAAAGTCAGAATTCTGAGAATAAAGTCAGAATTCTGAGAACACAACTATACATTTCAAACTACTTGTTTGAGTGGCTTGTGAATTTCCATTATACGACTTAGTTAACTGAGAAGAGTCACCCACCATAACAGTGACACAGATCAAAACCAAAGTGCTGCGCAGATAGGAGTGCTTGTGTTTTTTGGGTTTACAGTTTGCGTTGTTCACAATTTCCAGGATCAGTTCCTCCTAAAATTATATAGAAAGAAAAAAACACAGTTATGCATTAGATAATGAAAATATATAGTAATGTGTAAAGTAACGTGTCTGTGTGAGCATACCTCCTCCTCGCACCAATCAGACACCTTCCACTCACACACATAGGAAGCCCGGTGTCTCTTCCAGAATTCCAAAAACAGTGTTGCTGTGAAAAGCAGGAATGTAAATGAGCTGAAAAAGTCCTGCTGAGACAATACCAGCACTGAGGGACAGCAACAGTGTTTTTGACATGCAGGTCCATTGTGATAAGAGTTAATAATGATTTTTTCATTTTGGGGATATTGTGTAACTGTAATTTTTGGCCATAGTAGGCTATGAAGACATCAAAGTGTTCTCATACAACAATCATATTATATCTTACAAAAACGTTAACATTTGATTTGTATATTGCCTAAGTATTGCTGGCTACATAACCAACAACTTAGGGTAAGGTTTT